>NW_027103740.1:0-104227 GCF_902728285.1 Clytia hemisphaerica | reverse complement strand
TAGTATTTATTTTTTGACTTGAACTTCTCATCACCCCCAACTTACATTTTCAGCTTGAGGATTCAACTTAATTTCAACTCCTAGTTTTCAATACCGTCCTGCCTCCACATTTTGGTACTCTCAGCACCAAGCCATTATGTTAAGCTTTGTGTCATATTCTCAGCCTTAATTCTCAACTTTACTACTTATCCTCGGTTTGATATGAGCTTTTTCTTTAGGAATTGTATATTATAAATTATTTTTGAATAAAGAACCAAACATTTTATTTTAACTCATTTTCATTTATATTTTTTTGTTAAATGTTTTTATATGTAGGGAGAACGAACATGTATGTTTTGTTACTACTTAAGAGCCAGTTTTTTTAAGAGCGGGGCAGGTCCAATAGTTTGAAACTTAGATTTTTTTCATTTTTGGATATGTTGTTAAGTACAATGAACTGAGTAAAATCCCAAAATATTTTGGTCTGAAAATCCATAATGGCAGATTTATGCCAATTTGAAGTTTTTGACATTTTTGGGCATTGCACTTAAAAAGTTTTTGATAGGAACCATGCTTTCTCAAATCAAAATGAGGAATTGATTTTTGGTGATTCTGAAACTATGGCCAGTAAACTATACAATTTTCCAAAAAAATCAAAATTTTCAAAATGGTAGCTGGAGTTATGACGTCACAAAAACACTACAAATTTAAATTTGATTTTAGGGGTATTTTAGAGCCATCTGACCTGTCCCAGGGGAGTTTCTTCTTACTGCTCAAAATAATATTTTCTGGTAGTTTAGTCCCTGGTCTATCCATTTGAAGTGATTGCAATAAAAAATTCCGGCCCTACTGGCCCCTAGAGGCCCGAAAAGCCAATAAGGTCTCAAAAAAGCACCAACTTTAGCCCAATTTTCCTAGAAATCCCAACATTGTCTGACCTCCAACTCTTCTGTTCCTGAAAAACAGCCGCCTGGTCTCTTAGGATCAAAAGAGAAACCTATGTGATCTCCTACCATTAATTTTTTATCTTGATTTAAAAATTTTCTTAACATCGCTCGAAAAATGACTAAAATTCGGGATATTTTGGCCCATTGGCAAACATAAAAAACTCTCAAATCTTTAAAGGTGGACTTTACCAACCCCATAACACAATTTTGCTATCAGCCTGTTTGCTCTTAAATGCAGTTAATGAGCCCAAAGTTCAAATTATCCAAAGAGAAGGAGAGGTTTAGGAATATTTTGTACTTTTGGCCAATGGGCCAAAATATCCCGAATTTTAGTCATTTTTTGAGCGATGTTAAGAAAATTTTTAAATCAAGATAAAAAATTAATGGTAGGAGATCACATAGGTTTCTCTTTTGATCCTAAGAGACCAGGCGGCTGTTTTTCAGGAACAGAAGAGTTGGAGGTCAGACAATGTTGGGATTTCTAGGAAAATTGGGCTAAAGTTGGTGCTTTTTTGAGACCTTATTGGCTTTTCGGGCCTCTAGGGGCCAGTAGGGCCGGAATTTTTTATTGCAATCACTTCAAATGGATAGACCAGGGACTAAACTACCAGAAAATATTATTTTGAGCAGTAAGAAACTCCCCTGGGACAGGTCAGATGGCTCTAAAATACCCCTAAAATCAAATTTGTAGTGTTTTTGTGACGTCATAACTCCAGCTACCATTTTGAAAATTTTGATTTTTTTGGAAAATTGTATAGTTTACTGGCCATAGTTTCAGAATCACCCAAAATCAATTCCTCATTTTGATTTGAGATAGCATGGTTCTATATCAAAAAACTTTTTAAGTGCAATGCCCAAAAATGTCAAAAACTTCAAATTGGCATAAATCTGCCATTATGGATTTTCAGACCAAAATATTTTGGGATTTTACTCAGTTCATTGTACTTAACAACATATCCAAAAATGAAAAAAATCTAAGTTTCAAACTATTGCAACTGCCCCAAACTGCCCCATTCTTAAAAAAACTGGCTCTTAAATATATAGATAGATAGAGGTAGAATGATGAACAATGATAAATTATATAATTCGTTTATTTGCCATGACCTGTATAATTTTATTTACCCTGTCTAGGCATTAACTTCTTAATTTTTTAACATGAGGGAGCCGATCGCCGATTCTCAGGCGATTTACAGGACTCTTTAGTGGGACTGCTGCAAACGCTAACGGGCTGTAAACCCTGCTAGTGCCTGTAAAATTAGAATTTCCATCTGGGGGGTTAGGACACTCTCCAATCTCCTTTTTAAAGTCTCAAAAGACTGAGGAGATGAGCTTTTTCTTGCATACAGTACCCATATACAGCAGACAGAATTCACAGAGCATACACCCACGGGTGATTAAACACGATTGCACAGAATGCAGGTCAAAAAACTCCCGTGAGCAATCTCGTTATTTATCAAAAAGTGGCGAAAAGGTCTACCGTGAGAGGTCCTAAAGCCGACAGCCCAGCCTAAAGCCGATGGGGTCTTTCAAAGATACAAACTAAAATAAAAACAAACCTTTCGCTGTGACGCAACGAAGATACCAAAGTGTCAACTAAACTGAGAGATTTGATACATTGAACCAATTGAACCAAATAACAATAATTGCTTCTTATAACAAAACATATTTTTTTATTGCAATATGCACAACGTCATAAATGACAACAGTAGTAAACAGCATCATAAAAAGTAACGAGATGTTTTGATTTTCCAAAGCACACGAAAATATAAAAGAGGTCTGTGTACGAGCGTGCTCATTTTGAAACGTTACGTAATCAAGCCTGGTTTCTATTACTTTACACTGGCACTTGGCTTGATTGCGGGGCTACGACTTTGTGTAAGGATACATATAGACGACGTATATTACATTATATTATATATTACATGATAAGAATACAAATAGACGACGTATATTACAATTATTATGTATTACATGACACCTTGCTCCTATTCTATTAAAGATAATATATGTCGTCAAAGAGTACACTTAAATGAAGAGCTGTCCGATTGCGGGCCTTCCGTAAATAAGCATCCGGACTTATAGGTGGTAAAGAGGGCGTTGATAGTTGCCGCCTCATTGATTCGATGTTTGTTATTCAAATTAGTGCTACCGCATCTGCCCTTTTTTCAACTTCGCGCCATTTTTACAATTTAGTCTGTTTGTTTCTTGATGGAAACCAGTCCAAGTTGTTTCGTATTTTCCCGCACAAGTCACTTTTAATCGTTTTAAACATGAGCAACTGATCCAGAATAAAAGGTATATACCGTGAGAGGTCCTAAAGCTGACAGCCCAGCTTAATTCCGACACCCCAAATAACTGTTATGAAAAAAAATTCTATGTTTACAAACATTCCCTCTCCAAGTTGAACGAAAAACTATTGCTAGAACTCTCGAAACAAAACATCTAACAAGATAGCTGTAATGTCAAGATGTCAATTTAATGTAATTAAAAAGTGCGAGTTGTAAAAATAATTACCTTTTTATTCTGGATCAGTTGCTCATGTTTAAAATGATAACAGTTTTGTAATAAAAGTGACTTGTGCGGGAAAAATACGAAACAACTTGGACTGGTTTCCCATCAGAAACAAACAGACTAAATGTGTAAAAATGGCGCGAAGTTGAAAAAAGGGCGGATGCGGTAGCACTAATTTGAATAACAAACATTGAATCAATGAGGCGGCAACTATCAACGCCCTCTTTACCACCGATAAGTCCGGATGTTTATTTACGGAAGGCCCGCAATCGGACAGCTCTTCATTTAAGTGTACTCTTTGACGACATATATTATCTTTACTAGAATAGGAGCAATGTGTCATGTAATACATAATAATTGTAATATACGTCGTCTATTTGTATTCTTATCATGTAATATATAATATAATGTAATATACGTCGTCTATATATATCCTTACACAAAGTCCTATTCCCGCAACCAAGCCAAATGCCAGTGTAAAGTAATAGAAACCGGGCTTGATTACGTAACGTTTCAAAATGAGCACGCTCGTACACAGACCTCTTTTATATTTTCGTGTGCTTTGGAAAATCAAAACATCTCGTTACTTTTTATGATGCTATTACTACTGTTGTCATTTATGACGTTGTGCATATTGCAATAAAAAAATATGTTTTGTTATAAGAAGCAATTATTGTTATTTGGTTCAATTGGTTCAATGTATCAAATCTCTCAGTTTAGTTGACACTTTGGTATCTTCGTTGCGTCACAGCGAAAGGTTTGTTTTTATTTTAGTTTGTATCTTTGAAAGACCCCATCGGCTTTAAGCTGGGCTGTCGGCTTTAGGACCTCTCACGGTAATTATTTTCACAACTCGCACTTTTTAATTACATTAATTGACATCTTGACATTACAGCTATCTTGTTAGATGTTTTGTTTTGAGAGTTCTAGCAATAGTTTATCGTTCAACTTGGAGAGGGAATGTTTGTAAACATAGAATTTTTTTTCATAACAGTTATTTGGGGGGTCGGAATTAGGCTGGGCTGTCGGCTTTAGGACCTCTCACGGTATACTTTTTGGAAAGTTTTGATTGATAATGCAATGGCTAGATATGGAATTTTCAATTAGTTCAAATAAAGATTGGAGCAAAATTTCTTGTAATATTTTGGAAATTTGACTGGATTTAGTGTTTCATTTGTCTGAGAAATCCTGTCCAGTGGCGTGGTGGCAGGGGGGCCAGGCCCCCCAGCGGAGTCCTTTTGAGAAGGGGCGCCCAAAACTAAGGGACGCAAAGAAAGATTTTTCAGGCGCCCATATCGAAAGATTGACAAATGGAAATGACATCACCTCAAAAACTCAAAATTTTCTGGCTCGCTTCACTCGCACACTCCCTTTTTTGTGTTCATAATGAGCGTATAAAAACAAAAAATCTTTAAAAAGGGCGCCATATTTGCCCAGAGAAATTTTCCCACCACGCCACTGATCCTGTCGTCCACCCCCTAGCAATTTTTTCTAGAAGAGCCCCATCAGCATAGTAAACAAAAAGCAAGTCAAAGTTAAAAGAAGAGAGCCCAAAAAAGAAAACAACCAAGTACTATTCTCCACTGCTCCACACACTCTAAACCTGATAGCCTACCAATTCTATTTAAATGATCAGTTCCAGGTGGTAGCATGTGCTGTTCTCTCCAACTCTTCTGGCTTGAGAGGGAGATTTTTGTTTTCGAACGAAAATATGCCATGAGGAGTAGATTCAGCGTATGACCAAAAATTCTCCCGCCATTAAAGTAAATTAGGCGGGAAATACAGAACAAAAATTTCCGCCCGCCGACCTTCAAACTTAGATGCAGACTCTAAACTCGAACGTATAGTAAGGGAACACCAAACTCGTTCCCTGCGTATTATATCAGCTTTTTGATATTTACTGCTTGATAGCGCCAGATTAAACTTAGGCAAATGGAGGGTACTGTATGTGCCGCACTTAAGGGTACCTTTTTTGGAATTCCAAAGTCCCGCTAAGGGTCCAAAGTTCGAAAGTAGGGCGGCACACCCCCGTCAGCTCGCAACCCTAGTACCCTCCCCCGGGAGCGAAGCCCTTTACACTAATCTCAAAATTACGCTTCATTATTCCGCATATCGGGGACTAAAAACTGTCTGCCAAAAAAAATCTTCAAAATTTATACCTCATCGGCCAAAACTTAGTTGGCTTGGCCTTGATTTTAATCGGCCTTAATTATTAGTTGGCCCTAATTTTAGTCACCTCGTAAAAAATTAGTCACTAAGGGCCGACTAATAACTAAGACTGACTAACTAAGAATAACTTTGTTAAAGTAATACCGATATGAAAAGTGGGTCAAGGAAAGCTTTATTATAAACTTTTAATTTGGCCCTAATTTTAGTCACCAAGCCAAAATTTAGTCACCTAGGGCCGACTAAGTTTTGGCCGAAAAGGTATATCGAACTGTCATAGCACCATACAGGAATGTGTTCATGACAACAGGAACAGATCAAGGACACTTGTATAGGGAAGCTTTTCTCTCATTGCGCTATTGAGATGACAACAGACATGGCTCAAAGAAAATAATTTTATACAGTATAGCTTTACTATACAAGTGTCCTTGGATAGATGGATCTCTCAATTATTGTTGAAGAAAAAAATTCAATTTCAAGAGCTTCAAGAACATATGTGAAAAAAAAAACTTTCTTAACGATTTCATAAATACTACAGTGAAAAATATATTAGAAAGTCTTCTTATTGTTTTCATAAATACATTCGATTGGTTAGATTTTTCTGCACAGTAAAAGTCGAACAACCGCAACAAAGACTTGTGTGACATTTATTCTTGATGTGTGTAAGTCAAGATTACGCCATTTCCCTATCGGAAACACCCGAAAACACTGGAATTTTGACGTATGAGTGATTTTCGGGAGTTTCCGATGTGAAAAATGACGTAATCATCTTGACTTACGCATGTCAAGAATTGCCAAGTAATCTATGAAACATTTACTAATGCGAGTTCCCGGCCAGTTATGTATGAATGTATGAGCAACTTCAATCATATTCGGAACCGATGGTGATGGCGAGGCCTCCTTCAGGGTGGATGTAAGTTGAATGGTACCATTTGTTCGTGTCTACAACAACTGCAATGGTAAAAAAAGGTGAAATTATAAGGTTATCATTTTGCAGGAAGAGCAATAAAAATGCACATTTAAAATAAACTTATAGTAGACACTAACGACATTTCAGTTCACCAGGCTTGAACTTAAACCTTCAAGAAGAATGAATGTTATTTTACATACATACCTTATCGGGGAAAACTTCGTCGCGGAAAAATTCGTTACTTGCTGGTAGTTGGTAAACGCATTAAGGCCGGGGAAAATATTCGTCACTTGTCCCAGATTTCGTCACTTTTCCCCGACGAAGTTTTTCCCGATAAGGTATCGAACGATATTTCCGTAGGCCAATAATTTAATGGTGAAAAGAAGTCAATTCGACCTTCACTACAAGAGGTTATTATCAGAGTTGAAAGAAATTGAAAGAAATGTTTATGTGAATATAAAGAAGTATCTGAGCATCCTGAAAACAGTGAAGTTTAGTACTCACGGATGTCACCAGGTTCCATGGTCACTTGAAGTCTTTTCGATGAATGAAGGAGACATTCTGGAGGTGGTTGGATGGTCCATGTTTTCTTGCCTTTGATCATTGCTTGCCAGGATGGACGATTCACTGCATCGATCTGAAAAGGGAAACAATACACCTATGACATCTATTCATTCATTCTACATGGATTATAGATACCACAGCAAAGGGAAACTAGCAATCCCGTTTGGTTGGTCGTATTTCCCAGAGAGGGTAGATTTCTACTTGCTGTTAACAAGCCGTCATCAAGGGCTGGAAACTAATGTGGATGGAGAAAGTAAGGGTATATTGTCATTGACACTTTCTTTCAGGTACTAACACGCCCCTGTATCAAATTGTCTTTCACCTCTCTTTCAAGTCCCTCTCTACGATTTTCTTTTCTTAAAGAAACTATTATACTTCCTGACTTACATGCATCATAGCCCCTCTTCCACTTCCACCCATAAATATCCAGTCTAGTGAACTTGATTCAGAATCCACAGGCAAGAAAGCTGGACGCTGGTAGTGTCTCCGCAAAATGGTTTGAATTCGCGGTAAGCAATTGCTCCTGGAAAAGTAAAAATAAGATGCAAAAACAAATTGGGTGTCATTTATATGCTTTCAATTCTTTAGCTTTATTTCTCCCTTCGGCCCGGATCAATGTTTACAGGGGATAAAAAGAAGAATTGAAATCAGTCACGAGGGCTGGTCAAATCGAGAATTTTCCAAACAACTTTAAACGTCGTGGGATATGTGGAAATACAATTTGGGGAAGTGTTTGGATTCATTAAGTTAAGCTGGTTAAGCTGGGAGCAAACCGTTAAACATTGTTCTTCAAACGTCGTGGGCGTTTCATGTCTGACAATCTTTTAATTCGATTGACTGGTTTTGCAAAATGATAAAGGCACTCTACCGAGGGGACTAAAGTTCGGGTAAGTTATGGCATGTCTTAAAATTACCATAATATTTAGATCGCATTAGCCGACAGAAAACGACCAAACAAATGACCTTTCTCTTTGAATTATAGGTTGTAAAAACCTGAAAATATAGGTACTCCATGGAGGGAGATTAGGGACAGAATAAGAATAACAAGCAACATGCTGAATGGACCTACCTGATGACGAAAGTTAGATAGCAATGCGAAAAGAAAAAAGAAAAAAATCAGTCAGAAAATATAGCGTTTAGCGAAAATACACAACACAATAAATTCATCATTGATTGTTGATGGGGGGAGAGGGAAGGGTTGTAGGGAAAAAATAAATAGGAAGTTCTGGTCGCAAAAATCAGTTTTATTGACAATTGAATCATGCTTGATGGTGAGCATTGTTATCAATAATGTTTTTGTGTGAAAAACATAGAAATATAAGGAGAAAATCCAATGAAAATCTGCAAAAACGGCGATTTCCGGCATTGTCAACCGGAAAAAGATTTTTTCTCAAAAATCGAACTCTGCCATTTTTTGAGCATTGCGAATACGCATTTTTCTGCAAAAAATCAGAGAAAACTGAAAATGAAAATTCGAGAAAAAGTTAAAAAAAAAAAGTTTTTCCGGCATATTTCCGGCATCTTCGGCCGGAAATGATTTTTTTTCGAAAATCGGGCTGAGTCACATTTTAAGTATTGTCATATTGCATCAGTGTGCAAATTTTCATAAAAAAAAATACAGTACAAGCTCAAGAAATTCAAGAAATACCGTTTTTCCGGCGAAAATCGGCTGTTCCGGCGATTTTTGGAAAGTTCCGGCTTCAAAAATCAATTTTATTGAAAATTGAAACATGCTTGATGGTGGGCATTGCTATTAATAATGTTTTTGAATGAAAAAACAACCAATTATATGGAAAAAGTCCAATGAAAATCCAGAAAAACGGCGATTTCCGGCATTTTCGGCCGAAAAATTTTTTTTCTCAAAAATCGGACTCGGCCATGTTTTGGGCATTGTTTATACACATCTTTAAGCAAAAAGTCAGAAAAAACTACAGGAAATCTCGAGAAAATGCCGAAAAACCAGTCTTTCCGGCATATTTCCGCCATTTTCGGCCGGAAAAATTTTTTTCTTTCGAAAATCGGGCTTTGTCACATTTTGGGCATCGCCATTTTGCATCATTGTGCAAAAAATTAGAAAAAACTAATGAGCCGATCCCGAGAAAAGCTGGCAACAGACGAACGGACGAACGGACGAACGAACGGACAAGGGTTAATTTAAAGGACTACCTTAAGGGAGGTCCAAAAAGCCAGAAAAGAGAACTGAATGTATTACCATCCGATATACCACTGATCTTTCTTCAAGGCTGCTCTCCTTTTGCTCATTTTGAACACGTCTCTCAATGATCTCAAATTCGTTTTATATTCGAAGAACTGACATCTATAAGTTTCAAAATCTTCAAAAGCATTCATATCAGTGTAAAGTCTTTTGAAATATTTATAACTGAACGTGTTGAGTGCTGGCCATGTTGCAGCGCCACCTTTAATAAGGACCGGAGTGCCAGTGTATGCGAAGTTTTGAAGAAAATGTTGACGAGTCATGTTTTGAACAATGGGAACCTGAAGAAGAACCACAAATTAAACGTTTTTATGAGAGCAAACTATATAAGAACTTAAGGCTTAGATGGCCAAAATATTAAGAACAAGTTAAGAACATTATAAAAGCTTTGTGGACTCTTAAACACTCAATTTCTTAGGAACAAACATACCAACGAAATGGTGAAAACAAGAACATGTTAGAGTCTTTTCGGGCTTAAAACACAAATAGTTAAGAAATCCAAGGGTTTCAAAAACTTGGGATTTTATTATAAAAAACGTATAAAAGTTATTGGGCTATGTACCATGTCCAATAAAACCAATTTTAAAATCTTAAGACCAATCAGTAATTCAAAATATCAACGAAGCTTACCTCGGAGAGATTCCGATAGACATCACATTTAGCAATTGGTCTCATTAGATCATATGTGGTGTATGAAGGATGTAGCCAACATTTCCCGAACGGATCAAATACACGTACTTTAAACAATGCATTAAGGTATTGCAATGGCTGACCATAATGCTCTTGAGGTATACCAGCAGCCAGCAGAACACAAATGATCGAAAATATCATCATGTAGTATTTTTTGTTGACAGGCTTGGTAGTATACTTTGGCTTGATTGAATTTTCGACTCGGCTGATTCGTTGGAGTTGGTTTTGTGGGATTCCATTGCGAAGAGCGTTGGTGAATAAAGATTGTAGTTTGGCTTCCATACGTTTCTCCAACCGTGACATGGTGGGATTTTGTGATAGATTTTTCTTGGTAGAAATCTTGAAATAGAAAGGGAAATATTTGAGAAAAGCAAAAGCAAACCATTCACAGGTGCGAATATGTAATATCCCTAGCCCTGATTGTAATGTCCCATAAACCCATAGAAGCAGCATCTGTTTTGAGAATTTTCACTTACCACGCATCCCCGTTATATTCGCAGAATTAGATTCTTCTAAATTCCAAACTAACATTTAGGCTTCAATGTGCTTATAAGAAAATTCTTTCGACCTAAAAAAAGTTCTCGACTTTAAAAGCCAGGAATCTACAAATCACAAAATCAAGTTGTAAAGGCTCTCATAACTGCATATAAGACACCCATATGACAGGCAAATAGTTTAATTTTTGGAGGAGAGGAGAAACGGAAGATATTTTTTGTGCTTTTGTGTGAAGCATGATGTATTTCATTTGTGCTTATTCAAGAAAAACTGTTTTGAGAGCAATTAGCAACGCAGGAGGGTGGTTTCCATCAGTTTTAAAAACAAAGCTTTGATTGCAAGTTTAATTACACAATCGCTCGTTTGAATAAACAAAGGTTTTATATTGTCCTGTCTTAAGTATCAACGCGGAAATTAATGAGCACGAAAACCGAAAGTTCAAAGCTGTTTAGCTGAACAAAAAGTAATAATCCTGTGATGCTTCTTTGAAGGAAAAATCATTGAGATTAAAGCCCGAGCCAGAGTATAATCCCTAACCTTTCCCAGGCAAGAAAAAGTAAAGCAACTTATTTCCCATCCAGAACGCGCCGTAATCATGACGGCGGATTGTATCTAGTGGTTCTTTTGTTTTTTAGGACTGCATTTTTTTAAATCTAGCGATAGTTTTAGTTTGAATCCGGCTGTGTAAAAAACCACGCGCGGGCGTTCTGGATGGGAAATAAGTGGATTCATTTCCCATTCAGGGGTCTCGAGCACAGATATCTGTAAAGCCCGAAGGGCTAGATAGGCAACTTTAAGCTTTCTCCAGCAAAAATTTGACTTTTTAAATTTCGTGCCGATGGATAGGATCTAGCATTTTAATTGTTTTCGGAGCGCGAGATCAAAAAAAGTAGGCGGCAAACGCTATTTCACATCTCTCAAACCGGTGAAATTGCATATTTTAGTCACGTGACTTTGGTAGGAAATCCTTCCAAACCTAGGCTTCACTTTTCGATAAAAGCCGCAAATCAAACCCTTCGGGCTTTACAGATCTGTGGTCTCGAGTCTAGCCCTTTGTACTTGGAAGTCAATGGAAAAACACTCAAAATTGTGAGAATAGAATCCACACTATAGAGGAGAAGGCGCTGGGGTGGCAAATATTGAATGAAATGTTTGATGGCGATCAAACTTCATCCAACACCGTCCAACACGATTTTTTTCTTCTTTTTTTTGAATTTTCATTTTTTTCCAAAAATTCGAATTGACACAAACCGGTCCAACATATCATACAACATCAGAAAAAAGACATGTTGGATCGGTTTGTCCTGGTCTTTACAGATGTTTACATATTTACACATATGGTAGAAATAAGTGTGAGAATGTGTTGGTTCCTTGGCTTGATTTCTTATTCCCAGCCTGAGCAGTTCCTTAACAATTCCTTATTTTTCGGACCATTTTCGGTCTCAAATTTCTCATAAACGTGTTCTTTTATTTTAAACGTGTACTTCAAAGGGCTGCAACTTTTTATCCAGCAAAGATCCGAAAAATCTGAACGCAGTGTCAACCGCAGTGTATCTCTAAAAAATCGCGAAGGTTCAATACACCGAGAGAAAATGTTGAAATCATCGGGAGAATTGCGTCAAATACTTCCCTGTTCAAAAATATTTAAGGAAACACTGAACTTTTTCTAATAGCATCCTCCAACCTTTTCTTTCTCAAAACGAGTGAAAACTACGCAAAAGTTTGAAATAATAGGGTATGAGGAAGGGAGCAGAACAAAAAATAGATCCGAAATTTCAACTGCTATTTGGGATGCCATGTTTTAAATTAAGAATTGATGTTCTAAAGCGGGTCTAAAGCTATATCAATAAAAAGCAATGAACTATTTTCCAGAGTTTTCATATTTTTTTCCGTAGTGAAAAAGTTGAAGCTTTAAAATGTCTATGTATATCAAAAATAAGTAATGTTATAAATACAAATTCTGTAAAAAAATTAAAATGGAAACTCTTTTTCACTCTTTCACTCTGTTTGTTGAGTTTTCAGAGTGGAGCCTTTTAGAGCCTTAATGAAACCCGCACAAACCACATAACAATAAGTTCAACTTTAGCTTTAATCATATTCGGAGCCGATTGTGATGGCGAGGCCTCCTTCAGGGTGGATGAAAGTTGAATGGTACCATTTGTTCGTGTCTACAACAACTGCAATGGTAAAAAAAAGGTGAAATTATAAAGTTATTATTTCACAGAAGTTATAGATTTGAAAAAAACAACAAAAATGCACATGAAAATCAACTAGTTCACCAAGGGTTAAACCAAAATCTTACAGAAGAATGTTAATTTTAAACCCGAATGATCAAACAAAGACATACATAAAAAAATATCAAGAGAAAGAATTTTAAAATACACACACCGGTGTCACACCCCTTGAGGAGCTCCCTACCAACTATGGAAAATTCGGCTAAAATTTCCCTAAAATACTCTACAATTTCATCCCCACATTTAAAATTCAATTGACAAAAAAAGCACTCCAAAACCATCCCTCTGGGAACAATAAAATTTCTATCCTCTTCTATCCTTAGATTTCGATAGGAATTTTTAGCCCTACTGTGGGAAGATGTTCCAACGGGGTTGTGAGACAGGGTTTTGAGACAGGGCTGTGAGAAAAAAACTTTAAAAACTATAAAACTAGTAGATGGCAAAATGCTGAGGACTTTGACCAAAACCAGGATTCTCTCTCTACACTTGATTATTTTAAACAGTCTTAAAAATATGATCAATAATTCATCATCAATCGATCTTACTTTAGGCGTACAAACTTTCGCGAGCAGAAACTTTTGCGAGGACGAAAAATCGCGAAATTCACGACATTTACTTTCGCGAATTTAACGGAAAAAATAGTATTCGCGAGCATAAACTTTCGCGAATCAAGACGTAAAATTGAGAATTTCCACATGAAAAAATAGCTTAGAGATACAAACATTTCTTGGGTTGGCTTGAAACATTTGTCCTTTGACTTATTAGTCTTTTAGCAAGCTAAAAAGTGCCATAAAAGTTACATTTTATTCAAAGTTGGAAGTTTTACAGATTTTCTATTTTGTCAAGAATTTTTCGCTTCGCGAAAAGGGCCAAAATTCGCGAAAATCGCGAAAGTTTCTGCTCGCGAAAGTTTCTACGCCTAAAGTAGTTTGTTTATCTACTCTACTACGAACACTTACGTATATCTCCTTGGTCCATGGTGGCATTCATCCTTTTCGTTGGACAGCTGTTGAAACATTCAGGAGGAGCCTCGATGTACCATGTTTTCTTGCCTTTAATCATGGCCTGCCAAGATGGTCGGTTAACTGAGTCAATCTGTTGTAGGATGAAAAATAACGAATCATAAATTTTTCAAACAGTTTCCACGAAAATTGTTTTCCTAAATATTTCATTGGGGACAGGGGGGGGGGGGGGGCGTAAATCATTCAAAGCCCCGTGAAAACTGTTTTTAATTGGTATATATTTCGAAATCTGGCGATAGGTTTTACTTTCAATCTGGCGTTTGTCTAAAAACCACGCATTACAGATTACACATGTTTCAGATGGGAAATAAGTGGCTTCATTTTCCATCCAGGAGTTTGGGGTCTAGCCCCTTTGGGGCTTTGAAGTAAGGGCTAAATCAAATTCATCAATTCTAAATGCTGCGCAAATCTTAACATTTTTTCTTGCGTGAGAAAGGTTAAAGATTCATCTCTAGCCCCAATGGCGTAAATATCTAACGGTTACATAAGGGGTGAGTGACGATCATCAAATAACATCATAAGACGGTCTGAACTTAAATCCTTCCGAGAATCTGACAAATTGTTTTTCTTACATGCATCATAGCTCCTGTTCCACTGCCACCCATGAAAATCCAGTCTAGTGAACTTGATTCGGAATCATCAGGAAGAAACTCTGGTCTTTCGTAATGTTTTCGTAAGAGAGTTTGTACCTTATCAACACAGTTGCTCCTGAAGAGAGGAAAGAAAATTTGAAATGCAAAAACTTGGCAAGAAGACCACAAACAAACCGTTGAAGGCGGCAAAAAGTCCAATATCAAAATTAGTGTTTGAGAAAACTGAGATTTTTTTTGCTTAAACCCAAACTTAAAATTTTGAGATTGGTCATTTTCTCTTGTAGATAGAATCCTTCTCTAAAGGGCCGGTCTCAAGGTTTTCAGTTAAGTTAAACAACTTTTCTCAGACGCTAATTTTGAGATTGGACCTTATGCTTCGATAGGCAGCAAAACTAAAATGAACAGTAAAATAATAGTTTAGGACTATGGCTAATAATAATTGCACTTTTAAAATCTTCAACAAGGAGAATGAAGAAAAGCCTGAAGAATCAGAATTTGGTCTCATTAAAAAGTTTGATCCTTACCATCCGACATACCACTGATCTTTCTTCAAAGCAGCCCGTTTTTTACTCATACTGAAGACATCTTCCAGCGTACGGAAGTTGGTTTTGTACGCGAAGAACTGGCACGGTTTATCGTCGAATTCTCTCAAAGCATCGTCGTCGTATACCTTAAACAAGAGGGAATAGAAAATTGATTTCAAAATTCGGTTTTTGTGTTTTTTTATCGGAGAAGTAGAATGTTGGAAATATGTCTTTTTCATTATCTATCATTTACTACAATAGCCATCATGTAATTTTTTCTCGATTATGAATGAATGGATCAATGAGTGAGTGAAAGAATGAGTGAATGGATGGATGGTTTAGTTTGCAGATGCGTTCTTTGTGATGACCAGTTAATCCCAGACATACCTGTTTGAAATATTTGTAGTCAAACGTTTCAAGAGCACTCCAGTGTTTGACACCTCCTTTGATGAGAACCGGTACTCCACTGTATGCATGGTGTTTGATGAAATATTCTTTCGTCATATTGTACGCGATAGGAACCTGAAGATTATAAGTAAAATCCAGAGATATTAAAAAACATGGTAATAAAAAACACTTTAAATGTACAAGAAATTTCTTAGTTTATATCCTTTAGCCAGCTTTTTTTGGGACAAAAAATACCACGAAAAACATTGTTTAGAAGTCTTGAAGTGACATTGTTGTTGTCAAAGTTCTTGGACAAGATCCGTGCCCATCTGCCGGATTCTTCCAGTCGTTTATACAAACTAAATCCCGTATTATTATTAGTAGTATTGGTATTATTAGTATTACACGCATTATAAACGACTCCAGTCTAAAGCCCAGCTGGCACACAACGTTCATCTAACGTGGTATGGACGCTGTGAACGTTGAACCAACGTTGTGTGTCAGCTTGGAAACCATCCCCGAGAGAATGATAACAGGAGTCAGACGCTAGAATGAACAGTTTTGAAAGAATGCAAACAAACCTCTGAAATTCCGTTGCAAACCGAGCAATCAACTGGTGGTCGAGCCATTTCAATAGTCAAATCAGTACCGTGTACCAAACAACTGCTTTCCAAATTAAAGAAAGCTTCTGTTTTTGCTCTGTAGTATTCAAAGTATTGTCCTTTCATTTCTTTCGGGACTTGTAACACCATTAAAACACCAACCAAGCCGACGATTCCGGCGTATTTATACCAATTGACAGGTGGTGCAGTATGTTTCATTTTCATCATGTTTTTCTGGTCCACTGTTTTTTTCATGTCATCATTTTTGAGGCCATTTTGTACAGCCTCCAGGAACAAGTTGTTCAGCTCTCTCGAAGCTCTCGCCGCCATTTTGAAATAGGAAGTATTTTGTCTGTTTCGTTTTGCTCTCTATGCTGTCTTAGCTTTTTCTGATTACAACTATTTTTTTGTGTTGGTTTTTTTTAATAAGAGTGACATCGATTTTCTACTACTACGCTTTTTAACGTTTCTTTTGTTTCGGGAAAGTCATTGACAACTGGAATAAGATTTATTAGCTGATTATAACCTGGTTTCTATGTATGTGATTTTGGTTGTTTGATTGTATACGGTATAGAGACGATAAAACAATGTCTGTTTCATTATTAATACACAAATTTTTATTACCTTGAAATTTCACAGATATCTTAAATGAATTTCAATATTAATTTTTAAATTTCGTTGCACTGGACATTATTACTTGTAAACCATTTCAAACCTTAGGCGTATTGTCGAATAGCAATAAGGGAGTTATATTCTTTCGCATGAAAATAGACGAAAAATATTTCCTCGTCCAAGAAGACTTCCTTTTCTAAAGAGGCCTGAATTTTTTGTGAAAGAGGAAAAATAGAAGAACCAAAACTAGTACATCTGGTATTATCTCAAACTCTAGTATGCGAAGAAACATCCGAAATATGTGCTTTTTACTCGAAATTACTGGTAATTAAGGGGTGGGGTTAAAGAGCATATGTTTATTTGTTAATTCAAAGATGGGTTAGATAAGAATTTCTTTCATAAAGAAAACAATTTACAAAATTTCTAGTATAATAATATAAAGATTATCTACAATTTTATATGTTATAATTTCTTCTACTAATTTATAAAAAAAAGATGCTTGCAAATCATATAAAATTTTAATTTATAAATTATAGCCCCTGAAATTTTACAACTAGAACAGAAAATAGTAAGAGTTTGAGTTTGACATTTTTAACTGTGAAGAATTAGACCTCTATGGACTGTCAAGGAAAAAAAGAAAATTTTTGGACAAAAATGTTGTTGATTTTATTGACTAAGTAAATTCCTCTCATTTTATTTCATTATTGGACTCTTCCAGAAAAAAAATTGAATATGGGGCGGGGGAGTGGAGGATATAACCTTTTTTGGAAATTCCCCTTCCCCCGGACAAGGTGAGTTTTGACCCCTAAACAACGGATCTCATCCCCGGATAAGCATCAGTTGACGCCCCCGGACATTCGAAATCACCCCTAATCAGAGCAAGTTTGCCCCTAAAACAAGGCAAATTTTTCACTACCCCCGGACAAAATATCCAATATATCCCCCCATGTACAAACATTTTATGGAAGAGCCCATTGGAGGAATTTGTTCTGCTTTCAACAATAGCCTATACCAAGGAACTTGAATAAAACAGATTCTCTTTTATTTAAGTTTCTTGCTTAATACGGAAGACACAAAACTACTCTCTTTTACTAAATCAATTTTGAAACCTGTGGTTACAGTTAGAACAAAAGAATTCCATCCCGTAGAAAAATTTCCGAACTAAGCAGGTTGAATGATTTTATTTTGATTTATATACAAGATTTCGGTACTGCGGGAATCGACCATTTTTTACTTCGGAATTTCGGTGATCTTACAAAATGTTATCGGTATTTAAAAATCCTATATTAATTAGGTATTAAAAATAGACACATGTCGAAATCTCGGTAATTAGGAGATTCCGTTCTTAAATTTCTGAATTTTCAAAAGTTACGACTTCAACCATGCTTCATCGATATTTAAAAAGTACCCTCGTATGCCCCATATATATAATTGCCAGTATAGATAGTGGGACTGGGAATTGCAAAAAGATTTTCAATGAACAAAAAGTACCAATTCTGAAGTTACGATTTGACCCAAGAAATGAAAAAATTCTAAAAATGGAAATTTGGACAATGAAAAATTGCCATCATTCCACCTGAAGATAACCCATGGCTCCACCCCCCCCACTTATTTGGGGGGGGGGGGGGTGTAAATCTAAAATCGGCCTAAAAGTGGGTGGGAGCTGTCTCATTTTTTAAACTCAGGGGGGGGCTAAAAAAGTGGGGGGACCTGGAAGAGCTGCACTAAAGTTCTGGGGGCTAATTACAATAGTTAAGAAATTGTAAAAATATTGTTTTGTTTGGTTTTAATGTTCTGTTTTTAAATATTCTACCGTTTTATTTCTATCTGCGTGCGAGAGGGGGTGGTACACAAACCACTTTTTGCAGGGACCTGAACCTTTAGATTTCAACTGGGACCTGAACCTTACTGAAAAGTGGGGGGACCTTAAAACTTAGGGGGGACCTAAATTTGTTGGGGGGACCTAGAACCCCATTCGGAGCCATGTAAACCTACCTCCATAAAAACCGAACCTAACGTTAGAGCATTAATTTCAATTATTTTCAATTTTACTTTAGAATGTTAGTGCTTACAGTTAGTCATGGTGAGTGTGTGAGTGGACGTTTCTTTGAGTGTTGAATTAATCGTATTCAGAACCGATGGTAATGGAAATTGATCCAGGGTGAATGAATGTTGAATGGTACCATTTGTTCGTGTCAATCACCACTAGAATGAGAAAAAAGATAATGATATTCTAATGCCTTGAAAACACTCGTCAAATGGAGCTTCTTTCTGGGGAAAAAAAACATTCGAAAGATAAGAGCTTTCCGCCAGGCCCCGGGGGGGGGGGGGGGGTACTAGGTTTGCGAGGTGACGGGTATGTCCGAGCCGAAAATCGAAAATCGACCCTTTGAGAGACAAAATTTTGGTGATTTTGGGACCCTTTGAGAGACTTTTTCCTAAACTTTGGTCCATTTTTTCCAAATTTTGGTTTGATTTTCACCAAATTTTGGTCAAAATCTTTGGAAATCGTGACCCTTTGAGAGAGAAATTTTTGATTTTCGTGATTTTGGGACCCTTTCAGAGACTAACTTTTGAATTTGTACCCCTTTGAGAGACTTTTGAGGAATGGAAAAAGGTACCCTTATGGCTCGCACATACCCGGCACCCATTTTGCCTAAGTACCCCCCCCCCGGGCGCCAGGCCACTCAAGGTTTGTCGTTTTTCTCTGGATGTTCGTCTGAAGCATCCAGTTATTGCGAGACAAGCATCAAACTGAACAGACTCGAGCTTTTCAGAAAAAGGTGGAATCACCAGTTCGATATACAATATCTCCATAATCTAGACGTGCCCCAGGGATTCACTTTTACTTATTATGCAAAAGTTTTACGGTAGGATAATGCGACAGAAATCCCTTAAAAAGGACCAAATCATAGTTTTGATGATTATGCGATTATGCTAATTTTTCATTATTTTTCACCCTTTCATTAAAGGGATTAAAGTATATAAATTTTCTGTGAACAAAAAATTACATCTACTATTTTCTGAGAGACCAGCGGCCGAGGCAGTGAATTGTGTCACTTCGTAGGGCACCCCTTAGATCAGGGCAAATTTTTAATATTATGCTCCTAAGAGGGTGTAGAATTTACAAAAAAAAATTTGCCCTTCGAATCTCCTGCAGTTTTCAAGTGAAGCGATTTTTAGTTAATCGATAGAACTTATCAAAGGTCCCCACTTTTGGCGAAAAACTTGTCCCCAGGCCCCAAAAATAAAAATTTTTGAAAAATGAAAGAAACACTCCCAGATATTCACCCAAGGAACAAGTGTGCAAAATTTCAGCCAAATCGAATAATTTTTTAAAGTCTCTAGGCTGCCCCAAAGTTTTAGCCTCGTTTTGGCGAAAAACTCGTCCCCAGGCCCCAAAAATCAAAATTTTTGAAAAATGAAAAAAACACCCCCAGATATTCACCCAAGGAACAAGAGCGCAAAATTTCAGCCAGATCGAAGAATTTTTGAAGTCTCCAGCCTTCCTCAAAGTTTTCGGACGGACATACAGACAGACATACGAGTCTGCTAAATAGACATACGAGTCTGCTAAATCGCGCGCCTCGCTCGCCCTATATTTTGAATGCGCCAACGCGCCTCTTATCTGGTACTCGATGTAGAAATTTTCTTCCGACACGCTAAAGCTCTGAAGGTCGGGAAAATTTTAACATCTGGAACCTATGGATTACGGAATTTCTCCTGACCACGCTCGTAAAATTTAGAAAGAGTCTGGGGACAGTAAAAAGTTACTAGTGTCCCGAACTAAGAGTACACGTGCAAAAAAAATTTCCAGTGCGAGTTCTACATAGTGCTTCGAACTGAAAAATGTAAACAAAGCAGGACGCGAACTAAAAATTTATTGAGAGTGGCTCTAAACCCAAACCCAATTACAGTTCAATTTATAGCAATAAAATGCGAATTCTTTGCTGCTACTAGAATAAATAAGTTTGTCTCCTCACATCGAATGACAATTTCACCTATTCAAGATCTTTCACTGCCTAAAAAAGTAAACAAGCAATGTCACGAACCAAACAATTAAAAGAGAGTGGCCATGAGCCAAATTTTCCTCAATCTAGTCCAACTTATACAGCAATATGTGAACTTTTTTATATTTGTAGAATCACTAAGCTTGCCTCAACACACCAAATGAAAATTACACCTGCACTAGATCTTTCACTGCCTGAAATATGCATGTCAGCCTCTAAAAATAGAATAGGCAAAGATGGTCCTGTTACCAAAAAATAAAAGCTTTGTCCCCAAGATACTGATACAATAAATGGGAACCTCCCTCCAACTTTGTTATTGATGAAGGAGGATTCTGGCTTTTCCAAATAAACAACACACAGGTCATGATCAACAAGTTTGTTGATGTCGGTTGGGCTGGGATTGGGCAGTCCGCTGCTCTGCATGGAGGGCAGTCGAAAGGCTCTAAAGGTCTAAATTGGAATGCAGCAGTTTAAAATTCCAACATAAAAATTATTGGTAAAACTAAATAAAACATACCTGGTATGCTTTCTTTGATTTGACCTTTGAAAATATAGCCAGTCAACCACCAAAAACAAATAAATAACAAAAGATAATAATCAATGTCAAGCATTTTTAACTTGGTGCTCTTACTAAGAAATTACACTAGGTACTAAATATAATACTGAAAAAGTAATGAAACTGTCAAGTTTCAATAAATCCACCAAAATAAACCAAAAACAGCCAACAATTGAAGGTTTGAATGTTTCTCAGGACTTCTCAGGCAGCAGAGATTTTCATGCTAAATTCAGTCGGGTGCAACCGATAGTCAAGCAAAAAGTGTAAGGACAGCTAGACACGACTGTGATGCGGTACATCAAACGATGACTACTATAGTTCTCCGATGGTATATTGGCCCGCTCCTTCAGAGCTTTAGCGTGGGCGGCCGCCAATACGCCATCGGAATATCAGATAAACGCGCCTTAGTGCCCAAGCGCATCACGTGCCTCACGCGCCTTACTCGCGTTAGTGCCCACGCGCCCAAATCTTTCACGCGCCCTTAACATTTCACGTGCCCATATTTTTCACACGTCTTAATTTTTTTCACGCGCCCTTAAATTTTCACGCGCCTATGTTTTTCACACGCCTTTATTTTTTTCACGTGCCCTTAAATTTTCATGCGCCCATATTTTTCTCGTGCCTTTATTTTTTTCACGCGCCCTTAAATGTTTTTAAATAGCAGCTGGCACAGATTATCTCCTTAATTTGATATAGGACTTAGTTTTAAAACACATACATATTAATAAATGGTTCTATCAAATATAACATTAATAACAAATTTTCGGCAACAATCAAAATAAAAACATGAACTGCTTGAAATTAATTTTATTTTTATTTCCATTTTTTCAAATTTTAGGGTCGGTCGGGCCCGCGTAAAACAACTTATTAACTTGGTCTCGCCTATCTTTGACTTTTTTTTTATCTCGGACATATTTTTTAATTACTTCTTACTTTATTTTTGTTTTATGATTTATTACTGATTTACTTTCGATTTATTTTTTGATTCTGATTTCGTGAATATTAATTTCTTAATTTATTTCTTAATTTTTCGATGTTTTCTTGTGATTTTCTGGTGTATTTGTGATGCACTTTTGATTGAAGTTTCTTCAATTCCATCTGTTTTGATATATTGGGTTTTTCTGATTTCAAATTTACAAATTTGAATTTCAAAATTGATTTATGTATTTGCGTTATTTTTCTTCTGAAGATTTTGTCATCATTTTTCAATTAGAGATTCATTTATTTTTTAATCTGATCATAAAATAAAGTGGTTTGATTTTATTTAGATATATCTTATAGTTATTGAAAGATACTAGAGAATTTGAGTACTCAATGTGTTCATTTGATTTTTTACAAATGATGAAAACTCATCAATCAGTAAGCAAAAACCCCCTTAAGTGGCAACCCCTTATGAAAATGGAATCAATTTGGAAAATTTTGGAAAATCTTAAGATAAAATCTAGAACATCCCAGATATTATTGATTCACAACGCTTAGAAAAAGTATATTTTTTTGTTTTCAAGGTTAAAATGGGCCAAAAAGCAATTAAATTATAAGCGTGTGAAAAATATGGGCGCGTGAAAAGTTAAGGGCGCGTGAAAAAAAATAAAGGCGCGTGAAAAGTTTGGGCGCGTGAAAAAGAAAAGCGCGCGAGGCGCGTGGGCACTAAGGCGCGTGAGGCTCGTGATTTTCACAAGTGCAAATAAATAGAAATAGACTTGGCCTGAAATATAATGTTTTTCTGTATGGTGTCAATTGTAAAATAAGATATTGCCATTAAGCCTTTTCCACGCTCATCATAAAATGGAATTTATAGTTACACTTTTAGGAATCTTGATGAAACATAGGATAGGTTTGAGGTTCTTTACACGTTTTTTTTATTAGAACCCAGTTTATAACAACATTGAGGCTGAAATTCGTCGAACAATTAAGAACATCGTAAGAACATGCCCAGCCTCAGTTTGGAAAAAAATGACAAGAAACTACAATTGTTTCCTCTTTTCAAGCAGTTTTAACTGAACTTAGGGATGGATTTTATAAATCGAGAGTCAAATATTGTCCAAATTTTACCAACTTATTATTTTGCATGATATTGTCAATTTAGAGTAGTCTGAAAAATTAAGAACGCATTTAAGAACATTTTAGGCTGGAAATTTCTAAAAAAATAAGCACATCCAGGCTCAGCCAAATTTTAGGTGTTCTAATAAAAAAAAAACGTGTATGACAAAACAAAAGGGTATTTACGTAATGATCGATAATTCTCAATCTATAGTGAGGTCAGGTAGCACATAAAAACGTAAGAATACTTCAGATGGTGATTAAAGCATGAAATTTGGCACAGATGATCCTTAGAGGGTTTAAAACTTAATTTTAAACAGCAACACCAAATTTTGCCACCTGGCCACCTGCCAGATGACGTCATCAGGTGGCTGGGCAAAAAATTATTTTTTTGAAAACATTCAAAATCTGATGGTTGCAGCGGAAAGAGCATGAAATGCTGATAAAAATTGAGGTATAAAACATGCCTTGAAAATCTTCCTATCAAAAGTTATGGAGGTTGAAAGTTTTTTGATGACGTCATCATGTCATCATAAGCCTTTCCAGGCAAAACTTAAAAACCTCGTAATTTTGGTGCAAATTGACCAAATTTCATGTTTTATACATGAATTCATATCAAAATTCATTGCTTTTTCCGATTCCGATGTTCAAATTGAATTAAAAGCTTTAAATCCTACAGAATACTAAAACTTAGATTTTGAGCTTTACCAGGCAAATCAACGCAGCGTTCTCCCTTCAGGAGCACAGTGTACAATCAACTAATTTTTTTGGATGTTTTAAGCCTTCCTATGTTGTTTAGACCCAAGCATCAGATGGAACTTAAAATTTTGACATGGATTCATGTATAAAACACTAAATTTGGTCAACTATTTCCGTTATTACGGGATTTTAGGTTTTGCCTGGAAAGGCTTATGATGACGTCATCACAAAACTTTAAACCTTCATAATAACTTTTGATAGGAAGATTTTCAAGGCATGTTTTATACCTCGATTTTCATCAGCATTTCATGCTCTTTCCGCTAATACCATCAGATTTTAAATATTTTCAGAATTTTTTTTGCTAAGCCACCTGAGACGTCATTTGACAGGTGGCCAGGTGGCAAAATTTGGTGTTACTGTTTAAAATCAAGTTTTAGACCCTCTAAGGATCACGTGTGCCAAATTTCATGCTTTAATCACCATCTGAAGTATTTTTGTGCTAACAGACCTCACTATCTATTCCTTTTCACACTTTCAAGCCTCGAAGCATTTTCTCCATTTTTGCCATACAATGTTTGAATATTATATGCGAAATTTTCGACTTCTGAGTCGTCTTTATATTCCTATGGAATTCCGCCATATATCAAACCTTAGCCCCTTGAAACAGAAATGGATTTCCTCAACAGGGGGTATACGGTTTTTCTGGAAAAGCCCATTTTCGTCGACTAGTTTAGAAAATTCCAGAGAAAAATAACGGTTTCCATTATTACATAGTTATTTAAGCTATGGCTCTCTATTAGAATTTAAATGCGATTGTTTTACTTGAGCAAACCACCACGCTGAAAAGCTCATTAATCTGGATAAGAAATTTCAAGTGGTTCTAACACCTTGGCTGGTCGATCGTCTTACGGTTTTCGGAGGTAAGTCAGGCCGCTAACTGTCTCCTAGTCATAGTGTCAACCCCCCTGATATTGGGGAGGGGGGGGGGGTCACACCCGAAAAATTGCAAACGAAATCTCGGAGCTGAAATACAGCCAAATATTTGGGGGACCTGGTATGTTTGGGGCTGGAATTTCAATGGCAAGGCTGGGGGCTGACTATTTCTTCTTTTATTGTTCTCTATATCACCAATAACCTTTCATTTCATTGAACCTTGAATTAACCATTATAGTCATTTTCACCCACGAAATAAAGGCCTCTCTACATCTAAAGAAACCCAAGTTTAATTTCATTTAAACTCTACATCTTAAAAACCCGATTTTTTTTCATTTTTGTTCACTGCAGAGGACAGTTAAGTTTTTCTTTTTTGCTTAGTCAGCATTTTTACCATATACATAACAAACATGGCATCCATTTTTGCTTAGAGCTTTACAAATGCATATACTGCAGGGTGGGAATGGACAAATCAACAAATATTTTATGCTAGGTATAGGACTGGGGACTGCTTAAAAAACTTTTAATATTTGGGGGAAACTTTCCTGGGACCTAGACCTGGACTGACCCTTTGCTAGTCTATTTCACCACTGGCCTCAAAAATCGTCAGAGAATAAAGTTCAGTCAGAAACCCATCGTTTTGAATCTAGCTAATTAGATATAATTATCGACAAAGAGTGCTCTTGATCAAATGATCTCAAGAATGGGCAATAATAATATGGCAATAATGGGGTAATAAAAGGGATATTAAAGCTTCCATAATTGATCCCAAAAATATATTTTACATCGAAAATGATGTAAGAAGCTTGTCAAAATTTCATTCATGTGAAATATGGCTCGTAATTTATCTTTGATTTGAGAGGATACCATTAGCTCTATTATATCACTTACAATCAAAATGAGAGTAAATCTACGTTAGCTATTTGATAGAAATAATAACAATACTAGTAAAGTTTATTTGAAACATGAAATTTTTTCAAGTAATAAAATCGCGGGTGTGCCTGAAATATATTTTTAACAATTCAGAGATCATTTTGATTGAAAGGTCTGATGATGCTGATGTAGTAAAAACAAGTGCTTAGAAAAAGGTTTTGAAAAATGAAAATACATTGAATAAAAAAGCATTTCTCAATAAAGGGACGTTTACTGATACCCTTTCGAATGTTTTTATTTTTGTAATAAATAGAACGTTTTCTATCTTATGTTATAATCAAAACATTCGATTGTAAATTTGCTCCAAATCAATTTTGTTTTTTGTTTGTTTTCAAAAGCAATAGCATGTGAGGTCACATCTCGAAACAACTTTCGATCTTTCATTTGTTTGCAGGATATCGAAGTAAGTCCCGTAAGTCTATATTTTCTCTTTCCAATAAAAGTGACTGGATTATTTAGAAAGAAATAGAACTCAAGAGATTTAGCATCCACTTCAAAGAGGGTAACTTATTTCTGATACAGCCGATATTTTAGACAGAAAACAGAAAAATTATGTCTACAATCCTTAAATATTCGATACTATAGTTTCCTATTTCCTATATACACGAAAAAAAACATATACAAAAGATGGCCAGAATTGGCGATAACCTTTTTCTGCCTGCTTTAGAATTTACATGTTCGAGGTAGTCGTAGTTTCATTAGACATTTGTCGAGAAGCTAGGTTAGTTAAACCTGCTTTCGAGGCTGAGTTCCTAGCTCTTTTCCCGGTGAAAAGTTGTTTAATTGAGGTTCGGAACTGTTTCAATCGTGCCGTACAAATCAGAGGGTTGATAGCGCTGTTAGAAGCGACCAATAGAAATTGAAGGTCTCTAAGCCAATGTCTGAAAACGCACCCACATGATTCACAAAATTGAAGCGTAAAGATCATGACGAAAGCGGGAACGTAAACTAATACAAACGCAAGCATTATGATGAGGAAGGTTTGTGTCACTTTACGTTTCATGGATAATCGACGTGGATTGGTGGTTTGGTCCACTTTAGAAGTCGTTCGTTTTCGTAACTGCTTCGTTTGGTTTTGAAGATATAAATGTACTTTGGCGTAAACGAACAACATTAAGATAATACCAACAAGGACAGAAGAACAAGCGAAAAACATCAAGTATTTCACGTATCCAAGTTTCCATGATAAAAAGGGAAAGGAAAGAGAGAAAATCCAAATACAAGCTGTGATAATGTGGCAACGGTTCCAGTTTAAGCACTGTCTGTATCTGATGGCCCAAACGATGCAGAAGTAGCGATCAACGGAGAGCGCTAGTAGACTCAAGATACTCGCACTGCCAGAGATGAAGATAGATGACTGAAGGACCTTGGAAACGCGCAAATCGATGAAACCAGTACTCTCTTGGTAATGGAAATAAACGGATACGGGCATCGTGGAACATCCCACAATCAAGTCAGCCACGGCAAGGTTAACCAGGAAATAATTGAATGGTGTATGCAGTCTTTTCAGCGGATCCTTGATGACGGTGATGATGATAAGCCCATTCCCGATAATGGTCATAAGCGCGATCACACCTGATAAAATGGTCGTCAACATGGAAAGTTCAAAGGGAGGATGAACTCCTGGAAAACATTGATCACCCATAATATTGATCAGTGATTTCAATGAGCAATGATTGTTATCAATTCGTCAAACTTCGTCACAATTCGCCAAAGAGTGTCGACTTAAAGTTGCCCCAAAATATATAGGTCACAGCAGGTGTACCCAGCTAATGGGCGAAACGAATTTTCATTTATATCAATTTCAATTTTTGCCAATAAAAGTGACTCTTCAATTTTTATTGCAAACAAACAAACTGTACCCACTCAAACCCCATTATCAATAGTGATTTTCTCGAAACAAAAATCAACTTTCAAGATAAAATAACGATTATTTATGTTTCCGTTTTTATCACCTTTAAACATTAAAATATTAGATGTTTCTCAATCCGGCCATCTATCAAAGTTTACATATATTGTATTCTAGACGTGTTTTCCTGCCGCACGTCAACATAATCAGAATAATATAATAGGCTAATATGAAAATACGATTTTGTTGAAAAGTTTAATTCAGGTCCTTAAAAGAGAAATGATATTGCTCATAAAATTTTAATGGCATCCGCAAATGAACCACTTATTTGTTTCAAATATCTTTTAAAAATGTGACATATCATCTAGCGAGTGCTCTAGATGCACTCTAAAGTATTCGACTATTTTTTTAATCTAACAATATAAACATGTACGCGACTAACACGTGCAATAAAAGGAAATTACGTACAGATAACTACTAGAACAAGCAAGCCAGCATGTTTTGATGGATTAAGGTTTATGTTTAAGATTCCAACTCCCGGGGGGGGGGGCAGTCAGGCCAATTAACCGAAGGGGTATGTGCGGCGGTTAAGGGTATGTTTTTCAAAATATCAGAAATGCACTGTAAGGGTGGACTTTTGATAAATGCACAGTATGGGTGGAAATTTCAGCAAATCTAGGAATTCTAAAAGCCAATTTTTTCGCCGCACATACCGTCAGTTGGTAAACCCACTGCCCCCCCCCGGGATTCCAACCAAATTACCTGCCTGACGTTTTGAACATTCTGACCTTTATAACCCTGGATAAAGTTATCTCCATCATCTTTGATCGGATTTTTTTCTAAAGTGATACCCGCAAAGAAGCAATTGGAGTTTTAAAAATTAACGTCTACGTCTAAAAGAACGGCCCTACATCGTCATAGGTATTCAGGGAAAAATAGATCTAGTGCGCTCGATGAATTTACACCGCTTGAGTATTGCTATCATTAGAAGAGGCCCCCAAGCAGTTCGTGATCAGAGTTACCGCTGGGGGGCTATTAGAATACCACTTTCAAAAAAACTCCGATCAAAAGATTTTGCTTCAGAAATACTTTTTAATAAAAGTGCTTAACAATTAAAAACCGTCGTCAGACAGATGGATTTTGCACGGAAAGTTTGTTGCTTAAGATATTTTATGAAATTGCTTTGACACGATAGCAACAACAAGAAAACAATAATCGAACAATTACTTTATAATGAGTTGTATCACACCTCCTTTATACAATCAAATAATTAAAAAAGAGAAAATTTTCTTTCTCGTCAATTATGGTTAGATTTTGCTTTTAGCAGCTGTAGTATGATGTATTCCGTTCCTTGTTCGACATCTTGCTATAGCCATTATAAGATTTGGGTACTTTGGTGAAAGTTTAGGCAAGTTTAGGCTATTTTTTGCTCATTTTTTCTTCGTCATTTTCAACTTCAACCTTCTAAGAGTTGTTTAAAATATTTGTTACACCTTGAAATAACTTACGAAATTTACAATTTAAATTTTTCGAAGGACCCTTTTTTCAAGGTTTTTGGCCTATAAATTGACCAAACTTATATTTTATTTTAAAAATCTTCATCACATTCAAGATAAAGTCAAATATAAACTCTTGCAAAAAAGTCCCTTATGAAAACTAATAAACTTTGCAACAACTAATTATTTCAATTAATTTGAAAAATAATATTCTCGACCGCTGACCGGGGTTCGCGAAATCGCTCCGACAGACATGTGTTAAAAAGAGAAAGAGAAATAGCCGTTGTACTCAGTCCAGCTTCGCTTATAAAGCTTAGAGATTGGACATTGGTATGGTATCCTCAAAAAATGAGGAAAAACAAAACTCGTGTTTACTACGACAGTCACATGTTATTAACGGTATGATGTGACAGGAAAGAAAGGTTCATTAGCGAATAATACGTGCTTTAGAAAGGAATGCTATATTAATCGTGTTCGTGTCCAATTGATCAATCACTCATTTTGGTCGATTTTCGCGCGTTATTTTCGCATGCATACATCACAGTGCACCTTTTTTTGGAACAATAAAAGACTAATTGGAATGATGAAGACCAGTCATAGTGCCACTTATTAGCAAAAATAAAATTGGTGAAGTGATTATTTAGTTTTCATTATCTTTTGCTCACAGACTTTTTTCTGCTACAATTGACGTTCTCCCAATTCGACCTTCTTCTCTTCAAACATTCTACTATTCGAAGTTCGATTATTTGATATGTCAAAACCAATAACAGTGCTCAATGTTAACAATGATTAACAGACCTTTATACTAGTTTGAGTAAGGAAAACGATTTAAGTTAATTTCATACTCAAAGTTTCATGCTATCCAGGATGGCAATCTTCAGTGAAAATTCGAAGCTCGATTATTTGAAAAACTCCCATTTTCGTTGAAAATTCGAAGGTCTCAAAAAAAAGATGAATTCAACTCACATATATCTCCTGGTTCCATTGTAGCTTGAAGTCTTTTGGAACATTCTAAAGAACATTCTGGTGGTGGTTCGATGGTCCACGTCTTCTTGCCTTTGATCATAGCTTGCCAGGATGGACGATTCACTGCGTCGATCTGATGAATAGTTATGTGGATATTATGTGGATAAATCTTTAATGGGCTCAATTAGGCGCACCTTTGCCGTGATTTTCAATGTGGGGGGGGGGGCAACTATGGTTTCCGGCGAACAGTAAGAATTTTAATTTCGAAACTTGTGAATTGCTTATAACTGTTCTATTCCATGTTACTTTTACCTGGGAATAAGAAAGAAGGAACTGTTGAAAAATAAGTAGCGCGGACCCTGTTTTTAATGACCTTTTTGACCCTTTCAATGATTCAATCGATCATTATTTGACTTTGTTGGTTTCGAGTTCACTAAAAAGACACTATAAATCTGTTTGAAAATGATAGTAAAATTACCGGAAATATTTCAAGATCGTTGAATTGTCTCATAATGAGCAAAACTCAGTAAGTTTCTCTCATTCTCAAAAATCATATATATAAAAGAAATAACATCACGACTATTTTATTTGGTCAGTTTATCTTATGGCAAAATTGAGTCCGTCAAAATTTGCTTTAGATAAAATTTGGTATTTGGTATTCAGGCTGCTGGTAAACATAAATTTTCACCATTTATAAGTCATTTTTAAAGGCATAACCATGACAATAGAGATAATTAACTACTTCAGTTTGACACTTTTATTGATTCTTCTGTTAAGCCAATTTTAATCCATTTAATCGATAAAGCAGTTAAAAATACAGACGGAGACGGAGACGGTAAGGTTCTATTTGACTAGACGACGTTAAAGGCTCAGAAATGCGGGTTATTCCAAATCGCCTCGGTCACTCTACCGTCCTCAAAAGTGCAAATACATAAATTCGCTAATAATTGCATAATGAGCATACCAACATTACTTACATGCATCATAGCCCCTCTTCCACTTCCACCCATGAACATCCAGTCTAAGTAACTCGATTCAGAGTCTTGAGGAAGGAATTCAGGTCTTGAGTAATGTCTTCGAAGAGCTTTCATAACACGTGGTACGCAATTACTCCTGCAAAAAAAGTAGTAATCATAGGATTTTCTAATCAGACGTTCTGTCAACCTTCATGAGCATAAAAATCATATTTATAGGGATCTATGTTAAAATGGATTTTTGGAATCATAAACTGATTACCCCTTCAAAATGTGCCAAAACATGTATAATTTCAGAAAAAGTACCGGTGCCTTTAAGGCCACGCCCACCTTGGAATCTCACTGCTAGGTTAGGTTGCCTGAAAAAAGAATTCTGTTCTGTTTTGTTACGAGTTGTTATGGGGTTCATGTATCCCAAAATATAAACAACACTTTCTAGATTTTCCTAATTCAAATAAGCCCACTGATCAGAATCACGCAAATCAGAGCTTTTTTCTCTTCGTTCCCACATATTTTTGAATTAAATTACATATTCAAGGTATTAGTAAATTTGAGGTTCAGCCTACCATCCGATATACCATTGATCTTTCTTGAAAGCTGCACGTTTCTTGCTCATTTTGAATACATCTTCCAATGTCGCAAAGTTGGTTTTGTAGGGGAAGAACTGACACCCAAGTTCATCATTCTCCTTAAGCGCGTCTAGCTTGCTGTACAATAATTTGAAATACTTATAGCTGAACATGTTTAGAGCTGTCCAGTTTGAAGCACCGCCTTTCACCAACACAGGAGCACCAGTATAAGCGTGGTGTTTTAAGAAATATTCTCTTGTCATGTTTTGGACGATGGGTACCTTGAAAGTAGGGTAAGTATCATTTAAAATCCTTGACAGAATAGGGCACTGATCTCTGACTACTTGACTGGATCTGGATTCTTATATAAAAGTAAGTGCGTCCAGTTTTAGCTAACTTCGTCCATCCTGTATATTCTCAACAGCGGAATTTGAATGTTTTGAAATTCGAAAGTTCGACAGAATTAGACAATCTATTAACACTATAAAACAGAAAACAACATGGCAGCCTAATAAACCATAAAATTAGACACATTTTAACAGGAAATCTGTAAGCAGCAGTTAGCCTATATTGTGTGTGAAGGAATAATGATATCTGCGGAGTAGGTAAAAAATGCCTTTCTACAGAGGTGTTGCAAAGGGGATGAGACTTCGACCTGCATTTTTTTTTAATATTTTGTTCCACAAATAAGTTACCCTCTTTGATTTGATATTGTAGGCAGTAGAAAAGAGATTTTTCAAAGATTGTTTCGGAATCATTCAGAGGAAAGCCTAACTTAAAATTTGGTGCTAAGAGAAGGTGAAAGTTTTAAGAAAAATGCCTTGTTTGAACTGTTGCAGCTCATCTTGATTCACCCTGTATTTACAGGGATGCTTAACTTTGTAAATAAGTGCTTTTTACCTAAAGGAATTACATTTCCTGATGCATAAAATCGTTCTGAGTCTCTATTCATTACAATCAATTTAATGCTCTCGTTTGTCGCCTTTTTGACATTTTTTAAAATTGACATTTTAGGTTTTTGAACATTGAACTTTTGAACCAATGAAGTAAAATTAAAAAGTAATACACCAAAAATTTTAAGTTAAGCTTTCCTCTGAATGATTCCAAAACAATCTTTGAAAGATCTCTTTTCTACTGCCTACAATATAAAATCAAAGAGGGTAACTTATTTGTGGCACACCCGGTATATATAGTAGGTCATTATTTTTTAAACCTTTCTTAGTCACAACTAACTCATAATTCTCTAAACCTGAACTATTTTTATGTTAGGAAATTTTTATTCTCTATCTTCTCGCAAAATTCATTTCTTGAAAACTTTTTTGCAAAATTTCTGAAAATATTTCTTTTAATGCTTATATTAGTACTTTTAAAGTGTTTTTAGGCGAAACCAATTTGATCAGTTGTTTTACGGGCCCGACCGACCCTGAAATTCCAAAAATTTAAATAAAACATAAAATTGATTTTGGTAGTACATTTTCATTTTCATTGCTTTACAGATTACCAAATTTTCAAAATTTTGGTAATTTTTTCAAAGTTTTGAGAATTTTATGTTCAATTTTTCATTTTATCCATGAGTTTGACCATTTTGTGTCTTTTTATTTTCTATTTTACATTTTTGTCAAGATGTAGTAGTTTATGTTGCCTTTTCAGTGGATTTTATAGGTGAAATTCTACTTTTATTTTTATTTTTTCGCCGACCGACCGACCCTAATTTTTGGGCAGCTTGGCCCGTAAAACAACAAATTAAATTGACCTTGCCTTATTTAAATTTTTTAGTATATCCGGGAAAATGTACATAATATGTACCCTTTGTAGAAATAGAAATAGTCACCAAAACGTCAGAAGTTTTTACGACAATAATTCATTATCATACCTCAGTAATTCCTCTACAAATATTGCAATTAGAGACAGGTCTGGTCATATCCATGCTAAGAGCAGACATCCCAACCAAACATTTGTCCGTTGATGAGTAAAAATAATCATCCCTGACCCTTTCCAAGAAATCTTTTGGTGATTGATAGACTTCTGGATTATTCAATGCCAATAACACAACAATTAGGCTTGATAACCAGAACAACTTCTTAGTGTTGAAGGGCTGTTCTTTGAATTTGAGTTTCTTTTCTTTGATTTTGAAGAGGGCAGCACAATCTTCAAGAGTGACACCTTGGTTCAATGATTCTTCTATTTCCTTGGATAACTTTGTGTCTAACTTCATGATTTATTTTTTGAACTAATAGAAATTTAGTATTAAATTGATCACCCCTTACTTCTTATTGGGAAAAACAGCATTCACAAAATAATTGAATAAATCAACTTTTTCATATTTGAACACTTTTTGCAGAGTATTTACACACAAATGTTAAGAAATCCAGTCAATTGCCTCAAGAAGTGATAGGTTAGATTGATTTTTTAAGGAAGAATTTGAATCTGTCATTATAGACTTCAAGATTCATTCAACTTTTTTTCTAGTTCTTAGTTAGATTAAAGGGGCCTCAAATCTTAGTGTACATCAAATTTTAATGATAACCTGATGTGCGCAAGTATCATAATATTGGGCTCTGAATATTGACTCCATCCTAGCTAAAATTAGCATTTTTTGCAAGTTCTTAGCCTGCCTTCCTGGTATTAAGGTCTTTAGAATATTGAATGGCCGTTTAAGGCTTTATTGCATCATGTCCTATCATTACTGATAACCATGAAATGTCAGAAATGGATGTCAAAAAAGAGGAGCTACTATTAGGTTAGTATTCTTGTAATAGCCGACTTGTGAGCTAACCAGGAAAGGTATAAGTTTGAAATTTGACATGGATCTTTCCATCCATAATGCCTGTCAGCACCCAAAAAATTATAGCCTGAAACTTAGCATGTTCACTGTATTTCTCAAGGAAAATGACGTATGTTCACTGTATTTCCCAAGGAAAATGAAGTATAACGTCCCTGTTTAGAAAACCAACTCTTTCTTTTAGAATATACCTTAAATGTAGTCGTCTAAGAAAACAGCTATTTTTTTTTTGACTCTTCCTTACAATCTAGTTTTTATATTTATAAAAAGTAGATTGCTGACGTGTGGAAAGGAATTTCAGCATGACAGATCCTTTTGTTTCGATAATAACATCAAAGCGGGAATTAATTTTCTTCTCGTTTCTTTCTTTTAAGTTCACGCTTTCCCTCACACTCTCAAGCGGTTAGATCGTCTATCTCATAAGCATGGGTCTCTGAGTTCGATCCTGATGGATGTCCAATTTTTTCAATTCTTGATTTTTTTTGTGATTCTCTTATCACTTTAATTTTGTATCAAATTTTCATTAGAGTGAAGAGATATCGACGCGTTATGTAATGTTAATTGCTATTAGTAATTACGCGTTCAATTCTAATCTATGATCTGTTCCCTCCTAGTGAGGAGTTTAATACCGTATTTTATATATTATAAGCATTGAATACTGAAATTCAAATAACGACCACGAAAGAAAGATAAGCAAACGATAGGATCAAGTGCCAAACATTTTGACCCGAAAATCAATTATTATTCTGCCTTTAAAGTATATATAAAACGAGAAGTTCAATGATTCTGAAAGAAGTTATTTGACGATTCTCTTACAAAGAATCGCTCGCTCACTCGCTGGCTGAAAGTGAAACTGAAACTGAAACTGTCAGTCAGCAAACACAGGCGCAAACGCCTATACCCGTTCTTCTATATCTCAGCCTTGAATAATCGCTTGGGGCAAAAAAAAGATTGAAGGAAAAAAACTTAAAAAAGTTCTTATTAAGTGATGCTATCATAGCTTAACTAAACCTTAGACAGAGATCAGGGGTAACATATGCTAGTTACTTGTTTGATTGACCTTCATTATAATAGAAAGAGAATTAAAAAAAGAAAATTGAAGAATTGAAAAATTGGGCACCATGTAGGAAGTATGAATATGAATTAACAAACACATGAACCAGAAGCTCCTGAGGTTCCAGACAGCCAATTTGAGAGAGATGAGTGCAATATTGTTAATTTCATAATCAAATGACATGAGTTAATCAAAATAGTTATGGATTAGGTCAAATTGCCATGGTAACATTCTCCCAAATCTATTCGATATCTCATAACTCAATATGAAAAAAACTGCTTCGTACGAGCCTGATGATGGCTCCCTTGAATGTGCACTGTGTACAGGGTCAACGCCATCAGCTTTGGTAGGGGGTATGGGGGCATGGCATCCTCCATTTCTTTGGAAAGAGAAAGGAATCTTTAATTCCCATGATTCTGACTTTCAAGTGCCTCATTTCTATGGGCAATTCAGTCTGAAATGGGATCGTTTTTAAGCAAAAGAGGGCCCATGGGATCACCCCCCCCAGGAAGATGGGGGGATCAGATTTTGGTGCCAGGGGGGAAGTGAAAATTTCAAGCTTGATGGGGGGAGAAAGGCGAATAGGGGGTATATTCAGTCCTCTACCTAGTGGGGGGGAGTAATAGGATAAATACAGACCTTCCTGGTGTGTTTGGGCATTCAGGCCGTTGTTACTAAAAGTGGTAACGGTAGGTAACGGTAGGTAACGATAGGTAACGACAAGTAACGGTAGGTAACGACAGGTAACGATGAAGTAACGGTCGGTAACGATGAAGTAACGCAAGTAACGAGGGGTGACGAAAAAGTAACGAAGTAACGATGGGGAAAAAGCTGAAAATGGTGGCCCTGACGTGTCGATGAACTACCAAATTTTGTAAATTTCTGCGCCAGAGCTAATGGTTCCAGTGATTTTGGGACCTAAACCGACTGACCTAACGACTCTGGTTAATATATTCAGGAATTTGGGAAATCTGATGATTGTACAGCAGGATCTGCTGGTCAATGCAATGATGGAATCAATGGTGCTGGTCAATGCAATGATGGAATCAATGGCGCTGGTCAATACAATGATGGAATCAATGGTGCTGGTCAATAGAATGATGGAATCAATGGTGCTGGTCAATAGAATGATGGAATCAATGGTGCTGGTCAATGCAATGATGGAATCAATGGTGCTGGTCAATGCAATGATGGAATCAATGGTGCTGGTCAATGCAATGATGGAATCAATGGCGCTGGTCAATACAATGCTGGAATCAATGGTGCTGGTAATACAATGATGGAATCAATGGTGCTGGTCAATACAATGATGGAATCAATGGTGTTGGTCAATACAATGATGGAATCAATGGTGCTGGTCAATACAATGATGGAATCAATGGTGCTGGTCAATGCAATGATGGAATCAATGGTGCTGGTCAATGCAATGATGGAATCAATGGTGCTGGTCAATACAATGATGGAATCAATGGTGCTGGTCAATACAATGATGGAATCATTGGTTCTGGTGGAATCATTGGTTCTGGTGAATTCAATGGTGGAATCGATGGTGGTGTACTGATGGATGCAATGCTGCACTCAACAATGGTACTTTTGTGCAGGTGAATGAAAGTTAGTTAGAGATTGTGCATTTTTGTAAGCATCATCTTTATAAGAAATCTATCCATAATTTTTTATTCAAGGGGTATTGACTTTCGGCGATGGGTTCTTCCAAAGCTAGTTAGGGATTGTGAAAATTGTGAGCATTTTTATTTTTCTTATAAGCATCATCTTTATAAGAATACAATCCATAACTTTTAACTCAAGGGGTATTGACTTTCGGCGATTGGTTCATTCAAAGCAACTTGGGGTTTGTGCAAAATGTGGGCATATTTCTTTTTCTTATAAGCATCATCTTTATAAGAATACAATCCATAACTTTTGATTCAAGGGGTATTGACTTTCGGCGATTGGTTCATTCAAAGCAACTTGGGGATTATGCAAAATGTGGGCATATTTATTTTCCTTATAAGCATCATCTTTATAAGAATACAATCAATAACTTTTGATTCAAGGGGTATTGACTTTCGGCGATTGGTTCATTCAAAGCAACTTGGGGTTTGTGCAACAATGTGAGCATATTTATTTTTCTTATAAGCATCATCTTTATAAGAATACAATCCATAACTTTTGATTCAAGGGGTATTGACTTTCGGCGATTGGTTCATTCAAAGCAACTTGGGGTTTGTGCCAAATGTGAGCATATTTATTTTTCTTATAAGCATCATCTTTATAAGAATACAATCCATAACTTTTGATTCAAGGGGTATTGACTTTCGGCGATTGGTTCATTCAAAGCAACTTGGGGTTTGTGCCAAATGTGAGCATATTTATTTTTCTTATAAGCATCATCTTTATAAGAATACAATCCATAACTTTTAACTCAAGGGGTATTGACTTTCGGCGATTGGTTCATTTAAAGCAACTTGGGGATTATTCAAAATGTGGGCATATTTATTTTTCTTATAAGCATCATCTTTATAAGAATACAATCAATAACTTTTGATTCAAGGGGTATTGACTTTCGGCGATTGGTTCATTCAAAGCAACTTGGGCTTGGTGCAAAATGTGAGCATATTTCTTTTTCTTATAAGCATCATCTTTATAAGAATACAATCCATAACTTTTGATTCAAGGGGTATTGACTTTAGGCGATTGGTTCATTCAAAGCAACTTGGGGATTATGCAAAATGTGAGCATATTTATTTTTCTTATAAGCATCATCTTTATAAGAATACAATCCATAACTTTTGATTCAAGGGGTATTGACTTTCGGCGATTGGTTCATTCAAAGCAACTTGGGGTTTGTGCCAAATGTGAGCATATTTATTTTTCTTATAAGCATCATCTTTATAAGAATACAATCAATAACTTTTGATTCAAGGGGTATTGACTTTCGGCGATTGGTTCATTCAAAGCAACTTGGGGTTTGTGCAAAATGTGAGCATATTTCTTTTTCTTGTAAGCATCATCTTTATAAGAATACAATCAATAACTTTTGATTCAAGGGGTATTGACTTTCGGCGATTGGTTCATTCAAAGCAACTTGGGGTTTGTGCAAAATGTGAGCATATTTCTTTTTCTTGTAAGCATCATCTTTATAAGAATACAATCAATAATTTTTGATTCAAGGGGTATTTACTTTCGGCGATTGGTTCATTCAAAGCAAGTTAGGGATTGTGTTAAATGTGAGCATATTTATTTTTCTTATAAGTATCATCTTCATAAAATTACAATCCATAACCTTTGAAGGTCAACCGTCAAATCTTTCAGTTTATTCACAAACACCAATTTACAATAAAAACAATTGGATTTATTATCTCCACAGTCATATTCACCAGAACGATCAGATTCTGCTGTACAATCATCAGATTTCCCAAATTCTTGAATAGATTAACCAGAGTTGTTAGGTTCTCCCAAAATCACCGGGACCATTAGTTCTGACGCAGAAATTTACAAATTTTGATAGTTCGACACCTCAGGGCCACCATTTTCAGCTTTTTCCCCATCGTTACTTTGTTACTTTTTTGTTACCCCTCGTTACTTGCGTTACTTCATCGTTACCGACCGTTACTTCATCGTTACCTGTCGTTACCTACCGTTACTTATCGTTACTTGTCGTTACCTATCGTTACCTACCGTTACCACTTTTAGTAACAACGCATTCAGGCTTATGAGTCTGTCTTTCTAGGGATTTTGAGAGTCTTTTTTTTGGCTATAGTAGCTTGCGAATTGAGGTGAGTCTGGATCATCACTTCGCAACCCTTATACAATACGGCTAGGGGGATTTCCCAATTGGGGGGAGCACGAATTTTAAAGACAGTCGGGGGGGAGGCCAGATGGGGGATTTTAGCTCATATTAGGGGGGACCAAAAAGCTGTAGGACGCCATGGGGCCAAAATTGAAAAGTTCTCTCGTCGGCGCAAACCTCTTTCACTATATTTCCATATTAGAAAAATATCAATACACACTGCTCCAGACTAAATAAAACGCAAAAATAATTATCTGAATGGAGTAAAATGACTAGTTTGATATTTGTAGCATGGGAGAACTTGTGAAAAATAAAGCAATTTTCTCAGCATTTTTAGCTAAACGAGATTAGTAGAAATGTAAAAATTTTCTGTCGGTTGCGGCTCCTTTGATATTGTCCCAATTGGTTTCAATTTGATTATCTTGCATAAACTAGCGACTAGCCTGTTTTAGCATTTAGGCTTTGTTGTGAGAAAAAATGCTTAACAAGCTTCGCCTAAAGATCCATTGGCTTGGAATGGCTAACAGCAAACAGCACACTCTCCAAATTCCCAACTAACGTATAAGTTATTTATTACACCATTGCTGTGAATGAAACACCCTACGGTACTTTTGGTCAGGTGCACAGATAAATGTTTGCAACTTAGACATATTTTTCTCAAGTGTGCGACCCGAATTAGTCAAAATAAATCTCGAGTGGTACGGCCTTGCCATACTCTGCACAAAACAAAAGGATCCTTGTAGGGGCACCGCACCGGTAGGGTTGGGAAGCTTTCTTAAATAAATAAGGTCTGTAAAACTATACCGTCAACTGCTCTAACTTGGGGTGATTGGTCGAAACATGGGACTGTTGATATTCTGGCCTGTATTTTCACTTACTGTTAAATCTTGACGAAAAATTTGTTTTGATAAATCCACCAAGTTTATCAATCATACTTTCTGTCATAAAGGGCAGCATCCATATTCAAAGTCGCCACGCGTAAGATGAACTAGGTTTGACAGTTAGTCACACTAGGAAATTAAGCTTTCAGAAAAAACAACATCAGTCATCTACAGGATACATTTCAACAACAAGGATGAGAGTTACTTGAATCAAGCTCGCAAGACAATCTTAATTAAAACTTGAAAGTTGGAAACAAAATAAAACGTGCAGCAGCCAAAATCAACCAACCAAAATTTGTCATTCAATTCCCGAGACAGCGCTTCGATTTTTAAGGCCTTGTTTATACGCTAAAGTAAAAACAATTCCGCACATGTAAATGGGTCATTGTTTGAGGTCCGGCGAAATTTCCGGGAGATAGCCTATCCGGCGGTGCGCGGATCTAGGTGGGTCCCGCCTCCCCCGTAGATCTTTTTCTTGGGAAGTTGATCTTCAAATTAGTTTTCAAGGTTGGCTTGGCTCAAATTTTTTCATCTATGGCTCAAATTTTAGGCAATTTCTCAAAGTTTTTGAAAATGTTAATTTCATTAAAAAGCGCCGGGTTATTTTTTCATGAATCCCCTTAGAAGTTTTGCGGCGCATTTCTTTGCTTGAGAGTCAAGTAAACGATATAGCGCTTTCGCATCAATAATCTTTGATACGCATTTTGGCGGGACGCTAGTGTGACTAACTGTTTGATTGAATAGTTTCAATTCAATTTGACCCTGGGCCTGGAATGGCCCAGTTTTCAGAGCATGTCATGGTTTCCCCTAAGGAAAATTTCCAACATAAAAAACTCTGCCCCTAAGAGATTCGTTTCCCACCACAAAAAAAGCAAGAAAAACAGGAAATATAGCAAGTTTTCAATAATTTTGCCCCTGCCCTTGAAAACTGAGCAATCTCTGCCCTCGCGAGATCTCGATGATTTTGGCCATTCCAGAATTTGTCTGTAACAGGGGGCGGACGACACAGGATTTCCGAGGGCAAAAGTTTTCACAAAAATTCAAAATCTCCAAGGTTAGAGAAGAAAATGTATGAATTTCCAAGGCAATTGAATTAAAAAAGGCAAAAAAGAGTGGAATTTCCGATGCATTTTGCTAAAGTACATGGATTTTTATCGGAATTTCCTACCACTACTGGAAAAGAAAAATTATTTTGAGGCTAGAAAAAATTAAAAAATGCACGTGTCGTCCGACGGGGGGTAACAAAAATTTTCTGGAATGGCCCTTTCTGCGCCATACTCTGAAAACTGGGGAATGGCTAGAGAATAGACAACCGTGAGTAACTTGCATCAGTGGAGGCTAAAACATGCATAGCCCTCAAATGAAAGACCTAGCTGGTCATTAAAATACAACTACGCAGCTTCGCTCTCAGCTCTACTACTCTACCATTTTTGTTTTGATTTAACTTTGTATTTTAGCTAGTGACCAGACGGGTCATTCATTTGAGGGCTATGCATGTTAGCCTCCACTGATGCAAGTTACCCATTCTCACGCACTGTAGACACCAGTGTAATACCAGTATATCATGGATATTATGTATATGCATATGGATCTCCAGACTAGCTGCCACAATACAATGATGCCAGGCCCAGGGTTGCACTCCTCCTTGCCCTTCTTCTCGTATAATACCCTGCCTCCCCACAACAAAAACAAAACATCCCAAAATTATGATAGAGGAAGAAGGTGAAAATGAGGGATAAACCTTACCACTCATAGGTACTGATGAGATGACTGAATCTGCAAGGTTTCATGCCTAGAATCAGGAAGTATAAAATATAAAATTCCTATTTCAGATCGTGCAAACTGAGAAATATAGTCTCGAATTAACAAATCGAGGAAACAAACAAGTATTTAGCTATCCGTATAACATATGGGAAACAATAATCTTACCTTGTGACTAATACTATCCCTCTGAAAGCGCGAGACATTGCCCGCTCAGACTGACAAGAAAAGCTTGGTAGTTATCAGGTCAAAAGCGTTCGAAAACAGTCGGGTTAGTCTGTAACATATGAGAGATTACTTACTACACATCGTTGCATTTATATGAATACCACATTACTGTCTGTCACGACTGAATGCCAACGGAGTGCTGAATGAAAAAGCAAGAGGTGATTTTCAAGTTTATGAACCAGTTTATTTCTTTGATTCAATATTATAATTTATCGTTCTTCTCTCTTTTGTGGAGCCTGATCATATAGACTTCTCTTCCTCTTTCTGCTTTTGGGGGAGACTAGAAACCTAGAGAAGAAATAATCCTTCACATTTTTCGATTTTTTTCTTGGTGGTCTGAGTGGTGGTGGTGGGTCATGATGTGGGCTCTGGTCTGCTCCACTCAATTATGGTCATGCTTGAGAAAATTTTGAACCTAAGAAGGGCAAAGTTAAGAAAATAGTGTTATATACTTTTCCCTTTAGGGGGAGGCTAGAAAGAAGGATCTGCAAGTTTTTTGTTTGATTTGAATTAGGAGGACCCTGACGACGCACCGGACTGTCCGGTGCGGTGTATTTGTCCGGTGGCAAAAAGTATCCTTTCGCTACACCGGACGCAATAAGTCCGGTGTCAGTCCGGTGTTGTATACAGGGAATTTTGGACGCCGGACATTTATGAAACAAAAAATTAAGAAACACCGGACGCACCGGACTGGTCATGTCCGGTGTTTTGATTGTCCGGTGGGAAAAATATCCTTCTCCGACACCGGACATCCGACTCCCTTAAGTCCGGTGTAGAAATTGTCCGGTGGTAAAAAAAATTCTCATTTTACACCGGACTTTCGCGTGTCCGGTGTTTGTTAAGTCCGGTGCGTAGGCAGGGTCCTGAATTAGGTCCACAGTCACAGACGCACAGTTGGAATTAATTTCAAACTTATCTTTATTCAACCTAGCTAGTTTTAAAGGATAATCAATAGACCTTTTTTCAAAGAGGCCACCCTGTTGAATAATTACCGTGAGAAAGGGTAACTTGCATCAGTGGAGGCTAACATGCATAGCCCTCAAATAAATGACCTGTCTGGTCATTAAAATACAACTATGCAGCTCCGCTGGAAGCTCTACTCTACCATTTTTGTTTTGATTTAACTTTGTATTTTAATGACCAGACAAGTCTTTCATTTGAGTGCTATGCATGTTAGCCTCCAATGATGCAAGTTACCCTTTCTCACGGTATGTTGTCCAGCAGAAAAACAATGATAAAACCATGCATAATTATTACAATATGCATGATACAGTAATTATGCATGGCTCTATCATTGTTTTTATGGTTGGAGTACATAATTATTCAACAGGATGTCCTCTTTGAAAAAAGGTCTATTGGTTTGTAATATTTGGCATGTGGGATCTTTCTATCGTCCTGAGAAAAATCTCAAAATATTTATGCCTGCCGTCAATGGCATTTGCAGCTTTGGCAGCTCGGCAAAATCTGTCTGTTTCCATTTTGTTTTATTTTGTCTAATCAAAAAATTGTCGTACGATTGTTTAAAAAGAAGTATCCAATCAAATGAAGGTAAAGCGCTTTCATCCAATCAGAAAGGATTCTTTGAAAAAATAACGCTCGTAATTCCCGCTTTTAGAATCCATAACCAGCCGCTAATTTTAAAAACCACAAATCAAAAGAAAGTCCGAACTGTTTCATTCTGACACTGTCTGACATCAAAAATCTTGAAGTAACAGGCGAAGTGATCTCAACACTCAAGTAAAATATGCTATATTTCATATTCTATCTAATAAAAGCTACCGTAACTTTGTCTAATGTCGACATCCCTCGTCTTAATTGGACACCCTTTTCTAGAGCTGAAAAATGAAAAAAAGATTGAAATTATTTTTCTTTGCTTAGTGGTAAGGGAGGATAGATCTTTTTTCAATCACCAATTCCAACTTTCATATTATTCCTATCTCTAAAGAAGGGTGTCAAAATTTGCTTTTTGAGAACTAAAGATAAGAAAAAATTCATCCTTTTTTCGATTGAAACAAATAAATTTAAATGACTACTGTACTTGTTATCCAAGGTGCTGAAAAGCATCGAAAATTAGGGCCAGTGAATTAACCTTTATCATACACGGCAATCTCATTGGTTGAAAATTAAAAAGACTTTCAGATGGAGCGAATTACAAAAGCAATGAGAAGAAGAAACCACTTTCGTTTTGATTGCAGATTTTTGATATAAAAAATTGCATGGGAATACTACTGTCAATGTGTAAGCATTTTATTGTTGGAATAGAAAAGAGAAACAAGGTAAGTCTAGCCTAGCCTATTTGTCAGCTGTCAGGGGGCGTAAAAAGAATGTGAGAGCTTATAATTGTATCAAAAACAAAACACACAGATTTTACCAAGCTGCTTGGGACTATCTGACAAAACAAGGGACGGCAATTTGACCACCATTTTACTCACAATTTCACCGAACCTCCAGTCATTTAAATAACAAAACCGCAAATCATAGATAGCAAATAATGTGAATATGCTACTCTCACCAGGTAGGCTCAAAAGCAGCCGGCGAAGCAAATTTTTAGCAAAATGTGTTCTCATCTTCTAGGAGACCACACATGTTACCGTCAACTGCTCCAACTTGGGACGATTGTACGCAACATGGGACTTGTTGATATCTGGCCTGTATTTTCAGTTACTGTTAAATCTCTTTGACAACAAATTTGTTTTGATAACTCCACCAAGTTTATCAATCATACTTTCTGTCATAACATGTCACAATAACTTTCACTGATAGCGCGCCCTTTTTAACTTTTGTTTTCATTTAAAATGACCAGAAGCCGAATGGAGGATTAGAGAACGCCCGCTGCCTAGCCGCCCACCGCCTACCGCCCAATGAAATTAACAAATAGCGAGTGTGTAACTTGCCACGCGAGTGACGTCAAACGCTCACATTCGCACTTGTTCCACTATGGATTTTTTTTCATATTTCGATTTAAAAGCCTACTCAGTGTGAAAGAGAAATTGCATATTTTTTAATACGCAGTTCATTTAACTCAAATCAAATGACTTTGGAGGTTCGGTGAAATGGCGGTGGAATGGCCGTCCCATGTTGCGTAAGATAGTCCAAGTTGGAGCAGTTCACGGTATGACCTTCAATTTCCTATAACGTAGTCGTCTAAGAAAACAGCCGCGCTGCCAGTCAAAAAATAACCATCGTTGTCTTCACATTCATACTTTTTTCGTTGCTTGCAATCGTAGCTATTTCGGTATGACTGATCCTTTTGTTTCGATAATAACATCAAAGCGGGAATTAATTTTCTTCTCGTTTCTTTCTTTCTTTTTTGGGCCAAAAGACGGCTAAAAAACAGTTTTTTTGGACTCTGTGAAAAATTGGATCATTAACTTTCTCTGAATTTTTGTATAAAGGTAGGGTACTATCATAGGTAAAAGATGACTCAAGCTGATTTTTTCAAAAAAATTTTGTTGGCTCAAAAAACGCATGTTTATCTATAAGAATCACTATTATTAAGCAAACATCAATGTTCTTAGTTAAATTACTCAATTTTTTTATGAGATAGATGTTTTATTTGCTTATGAGGACTTACTTTTGAAGAATGTGTGTGTTTACATGACGTTTTGGTTGCTTGGCGTGTTTTTATAGAAAAACTGGCCAAATTCGATATTTATTTATAAGCACATTATCGATTACTTAGGTATTAGCTTTTCTCGAGATTGGCTCTTTGATTCTTTATGATTCTTTGCACAAAGATGCATAACTATATAAACCCTCAAATGTGACGGAGCCCGATTTTCGAAGAAAAAAAATTTGTGGCAAATTTGGGCCAAAAAACGACTACAAAACGGGTTTTTTGGACTTTGTGAAAAATTGGATCATTGATTTTTTGCATGAAAGTAGTGTACCATCATAGGTAAAAGATGGCTCGAGCAGATTTTTTCAAAAAGGTTTGTTGGCTCAAAAAACACATGTTTATCTATAAGAATCACTATTAAAGCATACATCAATGTTCTTAGCCAAATTACTCAATTTTTTGATGAGATATATGTTTTTTTGCTCACTAAGTCTTGAACATGAAAGAATATTTCAAGAGCATGAAATTTTGGTTTCTGAACATTTTTTTTATAAGAAACAATCGACTAATTTTAATAGATCGTCACTATTTGTGTTCTGAATGATTGTTTAATTGTCATGCTCACATAGATATCAATTATATATGTGAAATGCACAACAAGGTAGGTCCATAAAAGTATCACTTGTTCTTTTGTCATCAGTATCGATCCTTCCATGCTGGATACTTTCTTGTGACTCTCTAAGACACTTTCAGCCTGGGGGCCCTTAAAGCGTCCTTTTTCCAAGCTTCTCAAAGTGCACTGTTTTGGTAAAAAAGTGACCCTTTGAGAAATGATTTTCCTAATATTTTTTAGATGAATTTCAGTAATATTTTTTGGCTTTTTCTTGGTTGAGAGAAGGCCCCTAAGTTCAGAGTAGAGAAAAATTTTATGTCTTTTATACTTTTGACTTTTGACAAAATACAGCAGGAGCTGGTGAAAGAACTTTTTAGAAATGTGTTATTATCTTCTAGGAGACAGGTGCCGTAGTATAGTGGTAGTCGACCTTGGCTTCTGTGCAGGTTGCCAGGGTTCGATTCCCACTCACGGCAGTTCACTTGGCAAGTGAACGTTCCTTCGCCCGGGTCAACCCATGCCATGTGAGGGGAATTGGGTAGTCAGTTCAAGGTGCTGACGGGACGCTCATTAGTAAGCGTCTATAGTTGCGAAAATAGGCCTCTAAAGCCTCCTGCAACTCAACCAAATAGAAAAAAAAAAAAAAAAAAAAAAAAAAAAAGACAACATGTCATGATCCTTAAAGCCTAAATTATTTTTTTTCAATGATAGATTCGGATTTCTGGGAAAGCTTTGTTGCACTAACTATCTCCTTAAATTTATTACTATGACTGGATGTGTTCCAAAATCTACGAACAACATTTTTTGCACTTGTACAAATCAAAATCTACGAACAACATTTTTTGCACTTGTACAAATCGGGGGCAAATTTATTATTTCCAAGAAAGATTTACCGTAGAACTTCCAATTAACGAACACTCTAATTGGCGGACATTTCTGATTAGCAGACAATTTTTCCCCGGCCATCTCCTAGTCAAATCCTCATTAAAAAGTTTCCAAAAGGCGAACACTCAATTAGTAAACCCTCCAATTAGTGGACAAAGTTTTTTGCACGGAATTACCAAACCTTATTTTTTCCTCTCTAATTAGCGAATGTTCTAAAGCTATCTAGGGTTAACTAGACAATAAGAGTATATGCCATTTTTCTTGACTTTACTCCCTGTCTCATCAGATTACATTAATATTATTGGTCAATAGATTTACGGAACCCTAATCAGAATAGATTAAAAAAAATTTATCCAAAAGCAAAACATACACACAGACCTAATTGCTGCTCGCTCGCTGATACAAGTAGTACCCTCATCAGTATCCAATCTCAGAAAAATTGTACTCATTAATACACATTAATACAACAATAACTCAAGCTATTCTTCTGCAGCTATTAACCAATGCTAATGGCTGTTTATAAAGAAATAGTTTGCACGTTTAGCTACCATTTTGCATTAAAAAAAGTGCATGTATTGCTACACATTAGTGTCTATTAAAAAATGGGGGTTTGATAAGTGTTTTTTGAAAATTTTGTATTCATAGGAACAATGATTTCTAAATCATATTCTGATATGATCCATTTCTTTTGATTAGGAAATTAATATTAAAGTGCTTTTTGATTTTTTTATGTGTGTAAATCAAAAGTGATTTTTTGTGTGAGTCAAAGTCAAAGAATTTCTACTGTAAAGTCTACTTTTCTTTCGGTGAAAAACCTTAAAATTTAATGCTTCTTCACCTCCAAAAAGTTTCAACTTTCGCCGGTCATCGTACAGCTTCGCCAAGATTCAGTCAATTTTCAACTTCCCAAAGAGGAAGAATCTTCCAAAATGGGCAGAAAAAAATAGAGTAAGTTCTTCCCGTTCGGAAGAATTTGCCCAAAAAAGTGCACTTTTGATAAATCTTTGACTTCAAGAGCAATTTTAGACATGATCAAGCTTAAGATTCATTTCAAAACATATTTTCCTGGAAGAAATCCATGGGTTCCTTGGAAAGATGGCATTTTGAGAAAAATTTTCTGACCCAATGGCTAGAAATCATTGCCTGAAATCACAACATTTCTAATCTTGAATAGATTTTGAGAGCAATTAGCTGGCTTAGCCACAAGTGTCACATTGATATTTTTGTATATTTCTGAAGTCTTTATGGTCATCTTTAACTTTTAATTAAAATTTCCATGTGACACTTAAGGTCGCGCCCTAAAATGGTGGTTAAACATAGCTTTTCGCTCAATTTTCAGTGTTTTCAATGAGCTTTTAAAGCCATGGCCCTAAGTTCCACCACTGAAACAAACCATTTTTAGTTAGTGTTTTGGCCATATTACCCAATCCCAAAATCAAACCCATGTGCTCTAATGCCACTTTTGCACAATTTATCTTCGAAAATCTTTTTAAGTCATCAAGTCTTAGCCAATTTTTCCCTTAGCAACGTGTTGTTTTTCCCTAGCAACCAGGCATCCAGCTTTATCAAAATTTTCCAAACTGTTTCCTAGTGGTTCCAGACCATGGTAAATGTCTTAGATTGCACACAATATTCATTGAATTTTAGGGCAAATTAGGGTCACAGAGACAGAAATAGCAGACTCCAACAGGTAACAAGGAAGCAACTTTGGTTGATGCTTGTTGCAAAAGCCTAAGTCAAATCAAATTGATTCTAATGTTTTTAACGTTATTGCAGAGGAAATACTAAGAAAAAATTAAGTGGGGGTACTTAGCATAGAAGTTGAAGGTTCTTTTACCAGGTGAAATGAGGCTTGTGACGAGAAATTTCACCGCTAAGAAAAACGCCAAGTCTCTTGTTTTTCTTTGTTTCAAATGCTAAATTATATGCAATATTGATCTTTGAAGGGAAGTCTCTTCTTGCATTCCATACCTTTATTTGTACCGTTTTGTCATTATAGATACTAAAGAGACCTAGAAAAGAACTTTGATGAAAGTTATGCTGCCTTACAGATGGACTCTAAGAGGAGAGGATACAGAATTTCAGTGCAATACTGAGTTTTTGGAACCACTTTAATTGAGTTTCATCAAGCATGATAATTTCAAGTCAAATTATTTTGATATTTCGATCAAAACTTATATCAAAGAGTCAAAATTCAAATAATGAAATTGGGTGGAATCTAGCATAAATGGTTCTAAAAAATCAATGTTGCACTGAAATTCTGTACAATCCTCTGTAAAGTACTAGGTAGAGTCCATCTGTAAGGCAGCATAACTCTCTTCAAAGTTCTTTTCTAGGTCTGTGTAGTATCTATAATGACAAAACAGTACAAATAAAGGTATGAAATGCAAGAAGAGACTTCCCTTCAAAGATCAATTGCATATAATTTAGCATTTGAAACAAAGAAAAACAAGAGACTTGGCATTTTTCTTAGCGGTGAAATTTCTTGTCAAAAGCCTCATTTCACCTGTTAAAAAAACCTTCAACTTCTATGCTAAGTACCCCCACTTAATTTTCTCTTAGTATTTCCTCTGCAATAATGTTAAAAACATTAGAATCAATTTGATTTGACTTAGGCTTTTGCAACAAGCATCAGCCAAAGTTGCTTCCTTGTTACCTGTTGGGGTCTGCTATTTCTGTCTCTGCGACCCTAATTTGCCCTAAAATTCAATGAATATTGTGTGCAATCTAAGACATTTACCATGGTCTGGAACCACTAGGAAACAGTTTGGAAAATTTTGATAAAGCTGGATGCCTGGTTGCTAGGGAAAAACAATACGTTGCTAAGGGAAAATTTGGCTAAGTCTTGATGACTTAAAAAGATTTTCGAAGATAAATTGTGCAAAAATGGTATTAGAGCACATGGGTTTGATTTTGGGATTGGGTAATATGGCCAAAACACTAACTAAAAATGGTTTGTTTCAGTGGTGGAACTTAGGGCCATGGCTTTAAAAGCTCATTGAAAACACTGAAAATTGAGCGAAAAGCTATGTTTAACCGCCATTTTAGGGCGTGGCCTTAAGTGTCACATGGAAATTTTAATTGAACGTTAAAGATGACCATAAAGACTTCAGAAATTACAAAAATATCAATGTGACACTTATGGCCAAGCCAGCTAATTGCTCTCAAAATCTATTCAAAATTAGAAGTGTTGTGATTTCAGGCAATGATTTCTAGCCATTGGGTCAGAAAAATTTTTCTCAAAATGCCATCTTTCCAAAGAACCCATGGATTTCTTCCAGGAAAATATGTTTTGAAATGAATCTCAAGCTTGATCATGTCTAAAATTGCTTTTGAAGTCAAAGATTTATCAAAAGTGCACTTTTTTGGGCAAATTGGCCCAAATTTTAAAGGCCCATATCTTGGGAACGAAAAAAGATTTTTCAAAAATATTTTCACAGGATGTTATTTTCATCAATTTGAATAAAATATCCAAAAATTAGCAAAATCTGAGGATATCACTTCCTCGACCTGCCTGATTCTTACAGAAAATGGCTCTTAATTCATTCTATTGTAGGTGCAAAATAGGGTGGAAATTTAGTGCCCTTGGCACAATGTTATCAATATCCTTTTTTTTTGGAACGCTGAAAAACTAATTTCCATCTTCCTTAAAGGTAAAGAGTTTGCAATATTTTGGTTAGCAAGGCAAAAATAGCTTCAGCCTCCCCCTTACTTTTTAGGGGGGGGGAGGTGCTAAGAAATATTTTGGCCTTTAAAGAACATGGGGGCTGAAATTACCAAAATATTTTGGGGGACCTAGATTGTTGGGGGGGTCTAGATGATCTGACTGAGACTCTGGGGGCTGTTCAGCTAATTTCAAAAGATCTCTTATCTTACTATTAAATCAAATATAAAAAGATTTGTAAACATAAATATTAATACAAGTAAAATTTAGTTTTCATTTATCAGTACTGTACTTGCATATATATTTTTATTGACTTCTTTCTACAGGGGCGGGATAACAATTTTTTTGTTTTAGCTTATATTGCTGACTAATCGCTTTTTATATCATAACAAAAATGGTAGCCTGTTAGCATGGGTCAATCGTTTGCATGAAAAAAAAATTAATACCTTATTATGGCACACAAATTGAGTTTTTTATTCCCTAAATTCTCCAAACGGAGATATAAGTCAAATAAGACTTTAAAATAATATGTAAAACATACAGAATGTCACAATACTAATATTTTAGAGATGGTACGCTATAATGATAATGGGACCTAGCACAAAGTAATTTTTTGGGGGGACATGAAGTGTTAGGGTACCTAGCACAAGGCAATTTTTTGTGGGGAGCGAAATTAATGGGGGGACCGTTTTATTTTGTTGGGGGGAGCTAGAAACCTGGCTGAAGCTACGCCAAAAATGGCTAAAAGCTGGTAAAATCGTAATCCTTGAATATTGAAGCTCCAGCTACAGTACACTGTCAAGCCAACTTCTTAGCAACATGGTGCTTGCCCCTAGTTACATGGTTTTAATTCCCATTGGAGCATTAGAGCTACAATGATAGCCCCCTCAGTGCTGCAAATAATAAATAGTTTCGTTGTTTCTACCAGTCATTCTGAAGCTTTTTCAACTGAACTTGTTCACTTTGTCCGTTATGATTTGAAAATTTGATGTCTTCATTCCTCATACTTACCAAATTGTAATTAAGTTCTTTTTTAGTTCAACAAAATGTGCCAATTTTAGTACCCTCCCACTGCGAAAAAAAGTTCCACGAAAAGTAGTGCCTGTAAAAATTGTTCCCTTAACTAGATCTAACGTAGCTCCAATTCTTCATACAAAATCTACAGGGAATGCATATATTACATGCTTTTTTTATAAGAATGCAGGCATATTCCCAGGGGTTTTCTGCTACCGGTTAACGGTAGCAGAAACTGAATCTTTAATTGAGTTTTGGAACTCAATCTTTATGAAAAATAAAAATAGCTATGGAAAAAGGTAAATTAGTGAAAAATGTCTTCAAATATTTGATATTATAGCACTTAATTCTGAAAGAGGCATAATTTTCTTAGGGCTTTGCCCCATAGACCACACCAGGACTGTCCTGGACCAGTTGATTGGGTTATTTACAAGGCCACAGACCTCCTGTCTGCTCTTTTCGAGCCTAAAGGCACATTCTGAAACTCAATATTTTGATTAAAAACGGTAGCAGCTCCAAATCCTGGAAATTTGCCTGAAATGGTGTAAATCCATTTCATCCTATAAGGATATTTTGTTCTCCATCTTCCTTTATTTCAGTTACAAATTTAAATCCAAAACTCAAATTCCACTTGAGATGAATTTTTTTATCAAGTTGCTTTGTTTTATTTCTAGAGATAATGAAAAATTATGGAATCTGATAAAACAATTGAAGAAAATAACTTAAATACCGAGGTTAATCAAGAAGCTCTTCAAGAAGCCACACAAGATGATAATGGGTTCGACGTCCATTCACAAATAAGAGATCATTTCTCTCCACCTTCTGATAACTCATCTAATCCAAGTGACAACATTGAAGGAGATTATGATTTTGGAAGTGCTGGAAGTCGTCGCGAATCTGATGGAGAAAGTTGGGAAACAGTCTCAGAAGAGCTCCGTGAAGAAGCAGCTGCCCTAGAGCAAGAGCGACTAGCTGAAGATTTGTTATTGAAATCAGTCAGCTACAGTCAGCGTTTAATGGTACGTAATGCAAACGAATGTGAACCGCTACCTGAGAATGTTACTCAAATAGTCACCAATGATGGAGCCTACATTTACATCATTGGCACCGCTCATTTTAGTAAGGCTAGTCAAGAGGATGTTGAGAAAACCATTCGAATTCTTCAGCCAGACATGGTCATGGTGGAATTGTGTGCAAGTCGTGTTGGTGTTCTTAAGTATGATGAAGAATCTCTCATGAAGGCTGCCAAAGAAATCAATCTTGAAAAATTGAGGTATAGTATCAAGGAAACAGGGAGTGTTGTAAGTGGTGTTATGCAAATGCTATTATTAAGCATGTCAGCTCACATTACCAAAGAGCTTGGTATGGCTCCTGGAGGAGAATTTCGTGTGGCTTGCCAAGAAGCAAGGCAGATTGTGGGATGTAAATTGGTTCTTGGTGATCGACCTATACAATCAACTATTGGTCGTGCTATGTCCTCTTTGTCTGTCTACCAAAAGCTGCAATTAGCTTGGCATTTGATATTTTCCAAAGAATCTATCACTAAGGAGGATGTTGAAAGATACAAACAGAAGGATATGATTGCGGAAATGATGGCCGAAATGACCGGTGATTTCCCGGAATTGTCACGTGTGTTTGTGGATGAACGTGATCAATACATGGCTGAAATGTTGTCACGTTATGTCATCAGTGTCCGCAATGATCTGCCTGAATTTATCCCTATAAGACGATCGGACAGCATGATGCAAAGCTTTAATGACATGAATGATTTGGAAAATAATGAGAACACAGTTGTGGAACAAATCAACAGGATGGACTATAAACCGGTTATTGTTGCTGTTGTTGGAATAGGGCACATGAATGGCATTGCTAATAGTATTGGAAAACAATTTGATCTTCAAAGACTTTTAGAAGTACCTCCACCGACTTTAGCTAGTCGGACCTTTACCTTTACATTGAAAGCCAGTCTTGTAGCAGTGCTGAGCTGGGGTGTTTATTCCATTGTTAGATGGGCCAGATATCAACGCGTTTAAAAAACTTTTCTTTATTAAAAAACCTTTTATTTTAAAGAGAAAAAAATGAAATTTTTTTAACATTTGTAGAAGTCATCTATTTTTGATGGTCGAAAATGTATTAGTATTATGGATAAAGTGTACTATATTTAAAGGAGTGCCGAATTGTAGATTATAAAAAAGCAATTAACAAAATACAGGGTCTACCCAAAAAAGAACTTACAGTTGAACTAATTCCATAACGATGCAGTATTTAAATGTGTGTATTGCATACAGAATTGTCCAGAAAGCCTTCTGAGACGCCTCACTTTGTCAGAATAATCTCAGACTAGTCTCGAGACCTCTTTAAAACACTGTTTATAACTTTTTTTTGTTCCGATTTGAAAGGGATCCTTATAAAGTTTTCCAGTTGCTTTATTTTCGAAGAAAGAGTCCAATACCTTTAATGAACTATTGTTCAAATCTAGCTTATCCATGATATGCCCCACACTGGAGAGTCTTCTAACAACTTTTAAAATTTCCCACCCAATACGTCACTTTTTCTATTGTTTAAGTGACGTATTGGGTGGAAAATTTTAAAAGTTGTCAGAAGACTCTCCAGTATGGTGCATATCATGAATGGTGTAAAAGCAACTCTCTACTGACGTTTTAAAAAGTTCAATGTATTTGTTGTACTATTTTCTTTACTTATTTTCTTTATCCAGTAAAATACAGGAAATTATAAGAAAAAGTTCTCTCTAAAGGTTTGATGGTTTTGGTAAATGTGAATAAGAAGAAGATACATTACTATCAGGCATGTAACGGTATATTACCTATGTTTTTTATAAGAATATTCAAAATGTTCCAAGCCTTCGGGTGTTCTTCATTTGAGTTTTGAGCATAAAAAGGTTCTTAAAAGGTTCTTATTTTCACCATTTTGTGAGTATTTTCTTAAGAAATTGGCGTTTTAGAGCGTGCAAAGTCTTCAAATGTTCTTCAAATGTTCTTTTAAATGTTCAGGCCATTGAATGCTCATTGAATGAATTAAAATGATCCATGCAATGCAACTCATTCTTATCGATTGAAAAGATGTGCTTGTATTCTTTAGAACTTCATTATATAACCAAGGATATTGTCTCAATGCTCTCGGTCAAGCAAGGACTTGATAAGTCGAAAAACGAGGAATAAGACAAATCAAAACATTAGACTAGTGTACGTTTTTTTTTAAAGAATATCCAAAACTTTTGAAGCCTTTGGTTGTTCTTAACTCATTGGGTTTTAAGCCTAACAATGTTCTTAAAATGTTCTTATTTTCTCCATTTTGTGACCATTTTGACCCATTTTACTAAAGAATCGGGTGTCCATCGAGTCCGCAAAGCCTTAAAATGTTCTTAACTTGTTCTAAACATTTTGGCCATCCGAAGGCTTATATTCTTATATAGTTCGTTGTTATAGAAAAAGTGTATGATGAACTTTTAAAAGTGTTTTTACTATTTTTTTTTAGATTTCAATACCACCAATTTGAAATATTCAAAGAATGATCTGCTACAAATTCCAAAACATTTGATGATGACGTCATCACGAAAATCACTGACAATAAGATGGTTATTCAATCGCATCAGTTTATTAGCAGGAGAACAGAACCTTTTAAAAAAGGGCTAATTGAAAATTGTAAGTCAATTATTTTGCTCATTTGTTAATGATGAACAAATTATTAGTCTTCTTTTTGACCTCGCAATACACCGCCGTGTAATTGCCCCCGTTAGAGAAGCGGCATATTGTTTTGATATGCTATTTTGTTTTGTGCTGTGCTTTTGTTCTATAATAATTGTCGTTAAATTTATTGTGGAATTTTTAACACCAAACATTCAACTGTACATTTTGCTTTTGTATGCAAGGTTTGACATGGTAGCTTGTTAGCTATAGCTTTTCAATGGGTAGTTTATTTTTTACGTCAAAAATGGTAGTTGTATTTTTTCTTGGAAACTTTTGTGATTCGTTATAGTTAAAAGTTGTGCAGTTTTTTTTCGGATATATCCGATATAATGACCCAGGACGAGTTTCCTGGTAAGACTCACTTAGTTTTGTCAAAGTGTTGTTAGAGTTTGTATCTAATCGGTTTTGATTCGAAAATGATTACTCTTTGATCTATCGCTTATTGGAAACCACATTGAAGGGCTATCACTGAAGGAAATTTTCATGACAAAATCAACACGTTCGGTTTCTGTCAATCAAAGCTGTGGAAGAAGAAAATCTTTGTTGATTAGCTAAAATTGCGAAGTTTGCGGTATGCCGTACTCAATTATGAGCTATTATCTGTAATGATATCATCGGTATAGCAAGCAATGACCTATTTTATGGATCGACTAACTTACGCATGCTCCAATTCAAGAGGCTTATAAATTGAATCGATTTAATCGTCAATTTTCATTTAAAATGAAACTTGGCAAATGATTGCTTTGGACTATATTGAAATGATAATTAAACCTATTTTTATGACAAAGTTCAATGAGCATTTTTCGAGATATTTTAGATGGTATCTCTCTCACTCATGAATTTCATTTGTATCAAGACAGGAATTTCACCCTGAGACTCAAAGGCTTAGCTTATTACCGCACAGTGTGAAATTATTGAGATAACTCAAATCATTTTTATAGCTTCACGTATTTTCTTCTCTCAATACATATCAGCGTTGAAAGCAAATCGGTTAACAGTGTGCATACTGTAAGAGTTAGATATAAGCAGCCAGTTTTTCTTTTTCCAGCGTCAGTATGATTTTGTTGTTGTTGTTTTATTGAAAAAGATATTCAGAGCCTTGATACCGATCCTAGAATTAAATTGATCCTAGAAGGTGAGGTGAAAGACTCTGAGAAGGATCATATTATGTAGTTGACCGTTGTAATATGTCTGCCTTCTGTTTCAGTTTTGATCTTCACCTATGACGTCAATGTGCCAAGCGCAAAATTTTTCTAATCAAGCTGCAATATGCTTTTTTTTATGATGGTTGATGGTTTGATGTCAAAAGTCAATGTTTTTGTCAGTAGTAATAACCTAAGTCAAAAATACACGTTTTTTTATAAGAACATCAAAATATTTGAAGCCCTCTGATTTTCTTAACTTTTTAAGTTTTAAGCCTAAAAATGTTCTTAAAATGTTCTTATTTTGACCATTTTATGGTCATTTCTGTCCATGTCTTGAAAAATCGGGTGTTTTCGAATCCTCAAAGCCTTAAAATGTTCTTGACTTGTTCTTGGCATTTTGGCCATCGAAGCCTTATTATAGTTTGTTGTTATAAAAATAACCGTTGTAATATTTCTGCTACGTTTTGTTTCAGTTTTGATCTTCGCGTATGACGTCAATGTGCCATGCGCAAAATTTTTCTAATCAAGCTGCAATATGCTTTTTTTTATGATGGTTGATGGTTTGATGTCAAAAGTCAATGTTTTTGTCAGTAGCAATAACCAAAGTCAAAAATCATTCCAAAGTAGAAGAAATAGAACTTGATATTCTCGTGACGGAGATAACTGTTTATTGTGTTTCAAGACTTGTTATTTGCCTGATAAGCCTTCGAATTGAGTCTTTCCTCTTTCATCTTTCCCGCTATAATCTAGGGATACGTTCGTTGAAAATAAGGTTCCTAACGTTAAGGTGCAGAAAGTTGTGCGTCAAAAGTACGTGATGGTTGTTTTTTTTGCTGAGGAGGAGGAGGAGGACATTGAAGTTTAACAGACCTGAGCAATTTATTTTGAACGAGCTTTTTGCTGTTGTAAGCATCATAAGTATATCTAAAGTATAAACTTTATACTAGATACTTCTATCAGTTGATTAGAAGTTGGACAGTGGTAGACAATTTTTTATGGTAGTCATTCGATTGTTTTGAAAAAATTGCCTTGATTAATTTCACGTCACTCTAATTCTACTTATTTCAACATTTTCTGCACATACTAGATTTCTTGGATTTCTCGGATTTTTTTGGATTCTATTATAATCTGCTACATGTTCTCCAATAAACTTTGTGGAATTTTAGATAAGACAAGATTGAGCCATCCTATTTCATGACCAAGGGTTCTTTTGCAAATTTTGCTATTTTCCAGGGGTATCTACACTTTTCCAAGCACAATCTTGTTATATTTAAGTTGTCGTTTTCTCAGCTTTCACTTAAACCCTTTCCATCATAGATTCATAACGTCAACTTGCAGTCCTATTGTAACACGTGATAAAAAAGTTTCCCACCATTTTACCTTTTTGAATGTATTGTCCTTATTACATGTAAAGAAAAATAGACAAATTGGTTAGTTTGGGTTTTGATACGCGTAATCAAGCTGAAACTTTATATTTCGAATTATATTGTGAATTTTCGCAAGGCTTTTTCTTTCAATCGATTGATTGACAAATGTTTTCCATTTGTTGTCGATACTGCAATGGATGAATGAACCGAATATTAAAATTTGTATTAGATTTAAGGATATCATACTTGAAACGATTTTTGCACTCATCGGGATATTTTGTATGCGTTAATTTTGTGCGTTTATTCAATTCATTTATTGTTGAAGTGGATATTGAAAAGTTTTTTTGGGGTCATTCTGAGAAAATTTCAACGATTTTTGGAGTCAATTTATTTGCCCTATTGAACCACCACTATGGCTAGTGGTGCATGGGTTGTGGTACTTCTAGTTCAGAACCTAGTGCGGCACAATGTCGTCATCTGTGAAAGCCATTCTGTTGAAGATAACCTTACTAGAAAAATGGGCTGCACATATTTATCAAGAGCTGAAGCATACCTTCGGTATATAGTATGATACCAAACGTATTTAAACTACTCGTGACATAAGGTTCGAAAAATGTATCCAATTACTTACAACTTTATTACTGAAAACGATGCACTTTTAGAAGAGTGACTTTTTCACAAAAATTTTCATATGAATAATCAAGGAACTTGGAATAATTATCCAAATACTGCCCTGTAAAAAGCTCTTTGTGCTGATATTGTTGACGCAAAAGCGTTGTCACTGAAAAGGTTTATTGTGCAATACTGTAGAAGAAATTGAAAGCCATGATTTATTGGAACTGTATGTAATAGAAATACTCGTGTCGCTATGGAGTCAAACTCGTTTTCCCAGGGAAGAAAGCCATAAAGGTTATCTAAATGAGTGATTAGAATTTCAGCGGCGTTCTTTTCTCTCCCTGGGTGTGGCGCCTTTGCCAACATTTTTTGCTTAGGCTAATATGAAGTATTATATTTATTGAGTGTAAAAACGCGGCCAAATACGTAAATCACAAGACAAAATGTTTGTTTTGCCAGGAACAGAAATCAAGATCATTGTAAATTAGATTGGGGTTAGTTTGATGCCATCATTCATTACGAATTTGTGTCAGCATAATTTATGGGTGATTAGCATTTGGTTGATTTTATTTATAGTCATTTTGTCGCATTGTCAGATAGAATGACAGTTGTCCTGTCAAGAACGTTAATGTCGAGAGTTAATAAGGTTCGTATTAAATCTACTTGCAGTTAATCTTTATATTTTCCAGCGCTTTTTGAAGGTTTAAACCTTTGGATTTAAACCTAATACTTTTCTTGTTTAGCATTCTTTGAGCCATTTCTTTCGTGTCCGCCAAACCTGCACTGTTGGTGTTTACAAGGTTTTCGTGGTGTTCTAAATGTTCAGTGTTATTTTTATATGTGCAAGCTATATAAACTTGCTGAGTTTGATATCGTATACATGAAAGGTCGTTTATCGAGCTCCTGCTCCAAGTGCATCATACATACTTATGAACGTGAACTGTAATCCCGGAAAACAAAGATTCGAATTTTGAAGTGGGAGGGTATCGAAGTTAGTTTTCAGTTGTTTTTTGATTGATTACCGACGTAATTGAAAATGAACCCGGAAGCGCACCTACATCTTTCCGTGAAGTAAGCTAGTGACTTCATGATGAATTGATTGGCTTTAATGATCGTGACCAATAAAATTTTATTTTGGTTTCGAAGAGGGGATGAACGTGCCTAAGTTCGAAGCAATTAAGACACCTCCATTTGCGGTTATCAAACCGTTTTGTAAGCATGCGCCACGCAATTTTTAATCCGGGGGTGAATCACACAAAAACGCTTCGTACTTTGATCTTAAATCCATTTCGACCTGGTTTTTTTTTAAGTGACCGAAAAAATTGACTCCGAAATTTTATTGAGTATATCGAGTATTGGTGCGCATAGCTAGGTAAGGTTACTGTTAACCTTAATTACGGAAGTCATTTACCGAGATCAACAAAAGCTACTGTTGGATACAGTACTACTGATGATTTCGGATTGCAAAACATTTTATCCTTTTGATTGCCAAATACAGCATCTATTGTTGTCTGACCCTTTGTGCTGACCGATATTTTTAGAATTGGTAGATATTGTTCTGTCTGAAAATAAGGAGTAGGATATTTTGGGTATCTTCGGTGCCCTCCAAGTGGTGATATCGTTGAAGAAGGCTTTACTCCACTTCTTTAAAGTTTTGCAATTACACAGAATTTATAGCTGATAAATCAAGGTTTGGATGACTTCTTCTGATGTTGGTAAAATTGACTTTTCTTTTTTTCACCGGCGTTGATTTTTCCTGGATTAAAAAAAAATGCTCTCCTTAAAAACTTTCCATTTTTATGTATTCACCGATCCTAAATTTACTTTTTCCAAATGAGACAAAGAAAGAAAAACTATCAATTTGTGCTTATTCGCTTATTGTAGAAAAGATGCATATGCATACCTATATATTGAATGGTTGATTATTTTGGATTGCGGAAAAGGAGGTTATGATAGTACTGAATCATTATTTTGTGCTTTGATGGACGAGTTGAGGAAACGTGGGGAGGAGTGGAAAAATGTCGTCATTTTATGGTTTCATATCATGATAATTACTTCGTTTTTTCTTTATAAGAAAACAACTAGAAATTTAGCAATTCAAGTTTTTTGGAAGCTAACAGTCTTATAGGTTTTCGAGGCTAGCATTCTAATATTTTTTTCTCAATGCCGAAAACAGTAAGATAAAATAAAGCACTTTTCTCCCTCCCAACACACCCGTATCACTGAAAATCTTTCACAGATAAATTGTTTTTACTTGTGAAGTCAAGACATATATTTCTTATAAAAACACAACTGAGAATACTATATAAAAGCTGGAAAATTTTTTTTGTGTTATTCAGTTTCATTAATTCTTCAAAAGGCAAATCACGACTGGCCGAATCAGTGGTTTTGTTACAGTTTGAAATTTTCTGGTATTTTTGTATTTTATATTTTCTTTTAAAGCTTATCAGTTGTTGAAGCTATCTGAATTCTATATGATATGACCTGATTGTCCCTCGACCGTATTGTTTCATAAGTTACACGTTTTTTATAAGAACATCCAAAATGCTTGAAACTTTCGGATGCGGTTCTTATTTTCACCATTATGTGATTATTTTTGTGTAATTTCCTAAGAAATTGGGTGTTTTAGAGCCCATGAAGCCTTAAAATGTTCTTAACTTGTTCTTAACATTTTGGCCATCGAAGACTTATGTTTTTTTATAGTTTGTTCTTATAAAAAATGTGTACGAGATTGCTTAATACCTGTGCAAATCATTTTTTTGACCCATATGTGAGTGTTTCCGTACGTCTTTCTTCCGTTTTATTTATACTCTCTCTCTTTTCAAACAGTTTTAAGTCGGTAAATCGACTTTTTCCTTTTGCCAGTAGATTGCTTCCGAGAGTTAATAAGAAAATTGCAAACATAACGGTTTGAGAGGCTTTCTGTTTTATTTTCATAGAAAGCACTAGTTCTAAAAATAATTGGGCTTTTCTCCTTGTTTTTTGACAACTTGTCAATGGGTTGCGAGAATTGCTGACGTCAAACACGAGCCTGCTATCTTGTGCAGGTATTCTTTGCAAGAGTTTCAAAATGATTGGATGACATCACATATTTCAACCAATGAGAATAAAGCTTGTTTAAAACCATTCATAATCTCCTTAGTCGGTATTCGCAATTTAGTAAAGTATTAGCTCCCGCTTCCATGCGTTGTTTTGTCGATTGTTTCAACGTCAAATCTTTTTAGGGTGTAAAAGAACAGCCTAGCTAGGGTTCTGGCTTTACCACTCATTGACAAGCAATTTTCATTAGCATTATAAATTTGGGATTCTCGAGATCACCAGCTAAAATTGAGCGTGCACGTATTCGCACAGTTAGTATTCGAGGCTAGATCAAGTTGTTGAAATGGATGACAGGCTAATGACGATTAGAATGGAACATCTTATTTGTCGGTCAGGCGGTCTCCGCAAAAAGAGGCTAAAGAACAAGTTACATTACATTTAAGCGGTGCGATGATCCCTTCTTAACTAGAGGGTTATACTGAGCCGTTAATAAAAAAGAAACTCTTCTTTCAAAGAAACTATAAAAAGCAACACTTCTTGATGACCTCTTCTTTGACGGCACGAGTGGCCTTCTCATTCAACTCACATCGCGCAAGAAAACATGTTGTTTTTAAGTGTAGCGAGCCTTCTCTGCCTTGTTTTACTTTTCACTTGTCACTGAGTCAAAGGAATCTGCCGATACTTTGGTTCACTTGTTTGATATACGGTTATTTATTCAACAGAAGACAGACAGTGTTTGTATGTGTGTGTTTGTTGATTTGCTCTGCAGCTCAGGTCTTTGAGAAATCTCGGAACCGAAATTCCTACACTCCATTGTTCGAAAGTTTTTAGCGTTCAGTTCCTCTTTCAAAAGAGACTGCTTTATAAAAATTGGACATCCTAAGTGTCCATTGTGGATTTCAGGGAAGCGAAGAGATCATGTTTGTTTGATTGTATACTGAATAATAACACAAAAAACAACATAAAAGGGATCGGATTCGAGTCTGCCTGAGTTCAATGACTTCAAATTCCTGAAGTCGCTGCAATTTGACGTCAATCAACTCCTGTAAACTCGTATCCAATCTTCAAATAGCGTTCAAGATTGATGAAAGTGTATACAGGCCTACGGAAGGTTTACGGTATGGCTTTGAATCGATTCGGTATTGATTTAGTTACTAATGGAGACATCAAAAACACATTATAATGTATTTAGTTTTGGACTTGAATATTTACGCTGAGCCTTTCAAATTGAATCGATTTGTCGGCGTGTTTTTTGTGTGGCTTACACACATTAAAGCTGGTTCTGTGAATTTTCACATACTTGCAATTGGCGTAAGAATGGCTTCTTTATATTAGAACTAGAACATCATATAAGGTACTAGTATGCTTTGACTTTTTAGAATCATTGTCAGAATGGTGTGTTTCACTCTACAGTCTTGTAAAAACAGCTTCAGAAGTCGCCGGTTGATCATATTCATCCAAATATCAAATCGACTGAAACTAGAATACCCCGGGGGGGGTACTAGGTTTGCGGGGTGACGGGTATGTCCGAGCCGAAAATCGAAAATCGACCCTTTGAGAGACAAAATTTTGGTGATTTTGGGACCCTTTGAGAGACTTTTTCGTAAATGTTGGTCCATTTTTTCCAAATTTTGGTTTGATGGAAATCGTGACCCTTTGAGAGAGAAATTTTTGATTTTTGTGATTTTGGGACCCTTTCAGAGACTAACTTTTGAATTTGTACCCCTTTGAGAGACTTTTGAGGAATGAGAAAAGGTACCCTTATGGCTCGCACATACCTGGCACCCATTTTGCCTAAGTACCCCCCCCCCGGGTAGAATACTAAACGAAGACTTGTTCTTAAAACAGGCGTCTCAGATTAAAAACCTTCTAATAATAAGAGAGCGTTTATTTATGGTGATAAAACGTGTGAACGCGTGTCATTGTCATTGAATATACTAATCTTCTCTTTTCGTCATCATAAATTGAGCTTTGCGTGTCTATCTATGAAAAGTGCAAAAGTGTGCGATCGTCCATTCCAATACTGCCTTCGGACTCGTAAGGTAATATTTACTTGAAATGGAGGATCGTAGTTGTTGGGTTTGTTTCTTTTGATAAGTTTACTCCAAAATAGTCTAAAGTTTTTGACATCGTTTAGTCTATTCTATTCTATTAATCTTTTAGACTAGTAAGATTAAATGATGTGTTTAAAATACGCTTCATATGTGACTGTTCAAAGCTCTCACAAATTATTATATGGACTTCATCTTGAATTTAGCTTCATTTGATGTTTAACAGAACAAGAAGTTACACTGAAAACTTTTGAATATGTTAAATATGTGTTTATGCACGGCACGTGTGTGACTAACCGCATCGTTTATTTGTCAAAACTCTCACAAATTATCATCAGTTTTCAAATGAAGTGTGATAATGCGTAAGTGAACACACAGAGGGGAAAGATTCAAGTGGAGGGAGTGCTGTCACATAAGGAATCATACTTGGTGGTTCTATCACTTTTCATCATATGCACCATTGCAATGTCTTCCACGGACCCAACAGCTGATTGGTTGAAAGTGACGTGTTAACTGATTTTACGTCATTTCCAACCAATCGGCTGTTGGGTTCGTGATGTAATGCAATGGTGCATATCATAGATTGGTTATATTCCGGAACAGTGTGGTAAACGTGTATTGAGAGGCTTTAAGTACTGCTCCAGTAGACTTTTCTGTAGATTACAGCTGTTACTATGTTGCTAACGAGCTGAAAAGAATCCTTGATGTCAAGACATGAATTTGTTATTTTAATGGCAACGAGGTTCGAGGATAACAAACGAGAACGACATGGACCACAGACACTCTATTCAAACAAAAAAAGTATACATATGTCACCATCGACTCGTCAGTATTAGACAATTTCACTTTTGACTTGGTGTGATGAAGATGAATCGCATGTACAGTTGACTCTCGCTAATTCGAACTTGAACAGGGAATCTTATTTGTTCGAATTACAGAGGGATTCGAATTATAGAAATTTTTCTTGACGGGGACTGGAAACAAGTCAAATTATAGAAACTAGATTCGAATAGTAGAAGTTCTAATAAGCGAGGATTTACTGCACGTCTTCTTTATAGAAAGTGCATGCACTTGAGGCTTTTAAATGACCTGGATATTAAATATTTTGTCTTCTTGGAGGGGAATTATACTTAAGTGTTTAATTAAGTCAAATAGGTAAAATCGATTCATGTGGAGTCGACTCAAGAGCTCGAGTGCTTTCACGTTGATGTTGGAATGCGCCTCAATGATAATCTTTGTTTTATCTAGCTCCTTATCTCGAACAACGGTCGGCCAAAATAAAGAAGAGGGCACTTACTAGGATTATTGATAAATAGTTATTGATGCAATATGATTTTCATTACAAACATTCTGTTGCCATCAGATCATTTATAATGTTTACGAAAAGTTCCAAATTCAATGGTTTTCTTTTAAGTCTTGTATGGGATTAGTAATATAGAATGTCTGAGCACTTAAGCGATTTTTAATTGTGGTCGAGTTAATCTGCTGGACTTGTTTATTGTTTTTCGAACTTGCAATAAACACCAACGTTAATTGTTTGTAGTCAGGTCAGTGTCGCAAAACCGAGCTTGTGGAAGCACCTAGTGAAGAAAAGAGTACAGATTATATTCATACACAAAACATACAATCATTGAGTATGACCTCTTATTAGTTCGTTACTGACCCATTCAAAATTATGGGGAAAGGTAGACGTGTATGCGATCAAATTCATGCGGTCGTTTGGATGCAAAGACATTGGTAGAGATGTGGAAGAAATTGAATGATTATCCAAGAAAGATTTGTATTTACTCTTTTTTGACATGGTTCTGTTTTTTGATATTTTCATCCCTTTGATCTTCTTCAGGAATAATACTAGAAAATGTACGGACAATTATTACTAACGACTTGCATAGCATTATGTGTACAAAGCACGTTGTCATACCCGAGGAATTGCATGTTTGCAGGGGATTTCGTCAAATGTATGCGGATGGATCTGCGCGAAAATGGGATGGATCGGTATTTCTTGAAAGGACATAATGCACCCACGTGTAATGATGGAAGTTCTGCAGGGTGAGTTGATCTGTAATCTGTGAATTTATACATGGTTTATCTCCAATATAATAGCAAGTTTATGTATCTGAGGATTTCGCGGGCAGCGGTAAGTGAAGTCGACGCAAAACAAATTCGATAATTGATTTGCGGCTCTATATCGCCGTTGCTCACTTAATAAAGACGACGGTATTTTGGTCTTTTTACCGTCGCCAAGCAAAGTGGACGGTGATTTTGATGACATGTCTGATACCGTCTCCTTCGATTTGTCTCGAATACATAAACTCACTAATTACTACCAGAATGTGCAATGTCATATTCGTTGTGTAAAGTGCTGAGTTGTACACTGTAGCTTTTAGCCATGGTGAACAAGGAATTTTTTTAAACACGGAATTTCAACTTGAAGTCCGTTTTCGTGAACACTAGTCGGAAATGGTTTATGTAGTATTTACCTTTTCCACTGAGTTGTCTATTTGAGTGATGCTTCCGTCTTGCGCCCACGAGTTTTCTCTTTACAAAATTTCCTTTCTTTCTTCAGATATTACTTTCGTTCCAATCCTGAAAGTTCAGAATGGATCATCTATCTGGAAGGTAATTAAATTAGATAATTCAATTTTATCATTGTGTGATTCGCGTTAAAAATCTACCTGACTCGGCACTAAAGGATGAAGTTTCTTGTTAGGGTCTAACTTTGTCTTTTAGAACTGTTTGCAGCAGGAGGAGAAACAAAAATCCCATAACGCGAGAAAACTTGTATATGTTTTTTTCTTTTTCATATGATTTCAACCATTCGTTTGTTTTTGATAGGTGGATGGTTTTGTTCTGAACCAAAGGAATGTTTTAGACGAACTGTAGAGAAAGGTTTTCCAACAGTCACGTCATCGAATTCATGGAAAGCCAAACGAATGGGCGATGGACTGTTGAGTAGTGTTGAATCGGAAAATAAAGAATTCTGGAAAGCGAATCATGTGTAAGTTTCATTTGAACGTTGCTAAGGTTGGAGATTTAAAAAAAAACTGTACCTTTTTATCTAAGTCATTCATTATTGACGTTAAGGCAGTCTTTTCTCGAATAAGGTTTGCTTGTCTTTCTTTGTTTTATATAATATACCTATGAACCCTTTCAGTACTGAATTTATGTATGTGTGTTTTTCTGCGACGGAGACGGTAAGGTTCTAATTGGACTAGATCCTGACTGACTGAGGACGACTGTAAATCAGCACTTTTACCGTCCTCAATTTTGCGGGTCAGTATTGCGGGTTATTCCAAATCGCTTCAGTCACTCCACCGTCCTCAAAAGTGCAAATGCATAAACCCGCTAGTAAAAAACTTCAAGGGAAGGGATAGTATTCAATTTGGCTGGGATCATTGACATCAAATTTCTGAAGACGTTTCATTGACCCGTGGAATTTTGATGTCGTTCAATTCTGGTCGTGTTTACAAAAATTTATAATTTTGTTGTGGCGTATTGGTTGGTATAAGTGTAATTAAACCGCATCATATTTATGGAAATCTAAACAATTGATTTTTTTTCTTCTCATAGGTTTATACCATATTGTTCGAGTGATTTTTGGATCGGTGATACGATTGCTGACGGTGTTGGAGGTAAGTAAAGATTTCCATCCCTGGACTCAAGAGTTCAACTCTTACGCTATATAGTACCAAAATGTCTTCTTCTATTCTTTAATAGCAAATTTAAGTAGATGATTTTTAGCTTCTATGTCTACTAATGTTCCTGTACAAATTTTTTAGATACGAAAATCGCATTTCATGGATCTCGTATTGTGACAGACGTGGTGAAAGACTTGTTAAGCAAAGGCCTTAAAGATGCTGATCGTTTAATATTGGCTGGAAGCAGGTAAGGTTTTGTTAGGTCATATTGGCCTATTAATAAGAATTTTTTTCGTAAAGGATCAACAACTCGCTGCAGTCATCATTCTTCCGAAAGGCTTAACAGTTCTCCATTCTTAACTCTCAACTAAAATAGAATTCGTTTTTTCTATTGAATCTAACTTATCAAATGGTACATACAAGGGGAAAGGGATCGGCTTAAAAAGGGCTGAAGGACGTTGAATGTCTGAAGCCATTGCATTGGTGTGGAATTGATCATGTGTAATCAGGATTGATTGCGCCTCCATAACGGCTTTTTGTTGGCTAGACGAAATAATCTTCGAAAATTTCAAAACTTTGGACCAATAGTAAGTCGTCATTAGTGTGCAGTGGTCCTAATTACCTATTACGCTTTGCGACTGTGAAATGGCCTATTGATGTCATTAAACGCTAAAGTAGAACCCATTCCCTATATTATTATCTTCCTAATTTTTCTTTTTGTGTTTCGATTCTCCAGTGCTGGTGGTATTGGTGTGTTACAGAATATTGACCGTGTCTCCAATCTCATCTCATCACATGTCAACAAGAAGGTCGATGTCAGAGGATTAGTGGATTCTGCATGGGTTCTAGATGTCCCTCCTGTCCCAGGGTGCGAGGATTGTAATCCTAACCTCGTTTTCAAGAAGGCTATCGAGTAGGTTAATCGTTCTTATTTTTTTTGTGATGTTTAAAAGCGGTGTCTGTTTTATTTCTTATGATATTTTTTGAATTTCCAACTTTACTTCTGACTAAGCTAATCAAAAGTAGATACAGTATTCTTAAAGGACAAACTGATATATTTTTCTTACAGAAATACTACAAAACTCGCAAAGCAAAAACGGGGGAGCTAGTTCTCTCTTTTCTCTAACGACCTCTAAAGTCATCTCTCCCCTTTCATTGTTAGATATTGGAACGCAACACTACACACGAGCTGTTCGCAGGCATACACGGAAGAAAAACAAAAGTGTTTATTTGCAGCCAATGTCTTCAAATATATTCAAAGTATGTCAGCAGATAGCCTGTACCACCATGCCCACGGGTGGTTTTTATATTTTGAAAAAATTGCCGTATGTCGTAAGAAACCGAACTTGGCGCTATCTTCTCAGTCAGCAAAGAAGAGTTTGGTACAGGCTAGTCAGCAGAAAAATCGCACTTATTTTCTAATCCGACTATCAGTAAATATGAGATTTTCATGTCACCTGAAGAGTTTCCAACATCATTGATCTCGGCTCTGACGTACGTCATCGACAAATAATCTTGTTTTTATGCCCAGCAAGGGAAACTAGGAATTTCAGTCACGGGCCTAAATTAACTTTTATAAATGCCGATATAATAATCGAGACCCAACGAAGCGTAAACTCTCTGGGATGGGTAATTTTAAAGTTAGATTCAAACAGTTTTTCTTCTTTCAGGACCAATTTTTGTATTTCAATGGTTGATGGACACTGTACAAATCATGACAGAGAATTCGTATCAAATGAATTTCGATAACAAATATTTAAAATCTCTTGGTATACGCATGCGCAACTCAATACATGGATCCATTGATAAGACAAAAGAGTAAGTGAATATACCCTTGTCTCAGTGACCCTTTTGGATAGAATGAAGGGAGCTAAATGCCAACGAGAATGCTTTATTATTTATGAGGATGGGGATTTCAAGTTTATTGCTTAAATGGGTAAAGTCCAATTGACGATGACATGAAATCAAAGGGTGTTTCTCTCACAGGGGACGATTGTTTGGTCTAATATTCCAGCGGTTTTTTAATTGTGATTGTTATTTTTCATTTTCAGTGGTGTATTCGCAGCATCCTGTGCTTCCCACACTGGTCTCGCTACAACGTAAGTTTTAATGTTTTTTTCTTTCGGTGTGTCCTTGACTGGTGATCCAAAGATTTTCGACGCTATTTTGAATCCAAAGTGTTAGATGAGAATTTATTTTCTTATTCAAAAGCTGGGTCAAAAGCATAATTTAGACTCTTTAGACTTTTGTTACGTATGTTGATGAAATATGGTTCCTTCTACATATTTTAAGAAGGGTTTTTTTCTAGCGGTGTTTGTTTTATGTGGTTTACAGATCATGTTGCAAGGCTAACAGTTTTCCTTTCGTCTAATCATTTTGCGGTACAATTCTATATATTGTGATGTTTTCATGTTTTTATAACTGACCTTTACTAAAGGAATAATATTAGGATTTTTGAAATTCATCAGCTGAGCCAAATCTCTCAAAGGCGGAAGCCTTTTTATTTGCACTTTGAGGGTAAATTTGAACACGAGCCAGAATTCTAAGTGGAAATGACTCGGTTGTAAACAGTAGCCAGCTAACATGATCCTAGATTTTCTGTGTAAATGACATACCATAGTTTAGAAAACTGGAACCCTTTGCAATATGCTGAAAGAACTTGTGCTATGCCTCCAGAACATGCATGAAAGGAACTATTTTGAGAATCTTTAATGAATTTCGATTTATTCCTTGTTTACATCAGATCGCCAATGTACTCTATTACAATCAAAGACTCGACACTGAACCATGCGCTAAGTTGTTGGCTGGGGAGCAGTAAAATAACATCATCGTGTAAAAAGAGACTTATGGACAAATGTACTGGTTTACATTGCCATACGAACTGTCCTATTACATCACATCCCGTTAGTGGACTTGAGATTCATTTACCATCCAAGAAAAAAGAGCGAGAAAAGACAGATTTTATGCAATTGGATGATCGAGCGAAATACTTTTTAGAACTCTTGAGGCAAATGCCGAGGTCAGATAGCAGCAGCAGGCAGATCAAAGGTTAATGAGGTGTACAAGAGAAACCGTTCAGAAGTGGCTCCTTATAAATACCATGCTTTTAGAATAATGACACAAGTAGCGAGACGAGCGCTTTAAAAGAAAAAAGAGAGATTAGCTGTCGGAACTCTGTGATCAATAACAGACAGACTCATCAGCTTAAAATTCAAAAGAAATTTCACTCTCATAATCACCTTTAAACTCTCGGGAAGATTATTATTGAAATATTGTTGGTTACCCCTGGGAACGATATGATACACTCTGTGTAATTTGAGCACGAAAGATAAGAAAAGATTTAACAGATATTAACCAACCATAATAAAGAACATTGTTTTAGTGAGGATTAAGCAGAAAAGGCACTACCCGCAGTGGCGTTGTGGGAAAATTTTTCTGGAGGGGCCAAAGACAATTTTTTTTCAAATGGCGCCCCCCCCCCAATTTTCCAAAGTGGTGTCCCCACCGACTAGAATCACTAAATAAAAGTAGACAAATTTGACACTTGCTAGAGTGAAAAGAAAGTTAAAGAAAGAAGGTGTGGTGCGAGCGAAGCGAGCGAAAAATTGATGTTATATGATTTCAATATTGCTGTCAGCATATTGGTTTTGGGGCGCAGTTAGATTTTTATTTAATAATGCTATATTGTACAAAAAAAGCTTGTAAATTAGCTAGATTGTTTAGAAGTTACCAATTGACTGTATTGCGAGCGAAGCGAGCGAAAAAAATTCCAAGTATTTTAAAATTATCTATAAGTAAAATTGGTCCTGGGCGCAATTTAAGGCGCATAAAGTATGATTTTTAAGATTGGGGCGTTTAAAAAAGTTCTCTTTTGGCGCCCCTTGCTCTTCGGCGCCCCTTCAAAAAAGCTCCGCTGGGGGGGCCATGGCCCCCCCGGCCCCCCCTGCCACAACGCCACTGCCCAGATGATACATATTCTGACAAATTTCCACTTTCGTAAATTCTGAAACTTGAAAGGTAAATTTGTGAATAAGAAGTTTTAGTAAAAAATAAAGTAACGCGTAGAAATAGCTTTTCTCTTATACGTTCTTTTTATAAGAACAAACTATATGGGAACGAAAGGTTTCGATGGCCAAAAAAATAAGAACAATTTAATAATATTTTAAGGCTCTGTGGTCTCTCATTTCTTAGGAAAATGGACAAAAATACTCACAAAATGGTAAAAATAAGAACATTCGAATACTTCAGAATTTTTGGATATTCTTATAAAAAAAACGTGTAAGTGATAAACAATTACAGTAGCGCCCTTTCTAACCCACGTTTCTTTGTTTTTAATTTTCCCTTTGAATCTAGTCTTGATCCTCAGAATCGTATGTTTGAACCAACCAGTCCTGGACACGAGGTTATTTTACTAACCTGACATTTAAAAAAAGGTATCACGGGAGACAATAATAATAATTATTATTATTAATTTGTTATATTATTTATTTGCCACATATATTTTCATATAAATGTTTATAATAGTAATGCTGATGATGAAACGAAGAGGAAATATTTTTTTGTTTATATCCCTTTTTCCAAAAAAGTGTATAATTTTTATAAAATAGAGCTTTATATAAATAAAAGTATTTTTCTTTCTGTCAATTTTTTTCTCTTGATAATTATAAATTGATAGACACGACGCTGAATTCCAATACGATTCTTATCAGGTCATTAATAAATAGCTCTTAGGACTTCTCGCTCTTTCCATCCAGTCCAAAATTAGTCTGCTCTCTCTCTTTAATGTATCATTTATCCCAGGCAACATCACTTGTGCGATTTCTATGGGAAAAGTAGAGGCTCGAGGGGACCACTTTCGTAATTTTATTAGAGTCAATAAGTCACTTGAAACTGTCTGTCATGTTTATTTTACAATTTCAAAAACAAAACTTTACTTAGAAAGAGCATCATACCATTTTATCCAAGATATTCTCGCAATATTTACATATATTTTACATTTTCTGACTACTAAAATGCGTGAAAAAAAACAACAACACAGACAAACTTAACTGGCAAGACGAAGTCGTTACTTAGAAACATGTTATTATACCGATTTTGAAAAAAATATGATTTATTATGGTAAAATATGTTGGTTTCGCGCTATTAATTTGGAGGAGAACATTGTCAGTACGACACCTTTATTGTTCTATTGTGTTTGCAAGGGCGATTATTACAGTGACGAATAGGAATAACTAAAAGAATTAGGTATATCAATTAACAAAACACCAAGGAAGTTTGAATTCAACTCTTTTCTGATATTCTTCTGTGTCCTTTCTTGGTCCTTAAAAGCTTTTTCATTTTCATTATTTGAGCTTGGTGTATCGCGTAATAATACAGCACACTTTAAATACGTACTCTGGCCATTTAAATTATCGTCGTAAAGTTTCCGCAAGAGTACCCCTTAGGTACAATATCAAAGTCATAATATTTGAGAAAAAAGGGAAATTCCCACGATAAAATTTTACAATCACAAACGATTTGGAAGCACTATTAAGTTAGGTTGGAAGGGTAGAGTTTTTATCTCTGAGTTTTAACGCTAGACTTAAGTCTTAGAACCTTCTGAAGGATCCAAAAGTCCAAAAATGGTCCAATAAGGCTCAGAATATAGCCTGAAAGTCTGTCGACCCATCCCAAATTGAAGACCAAAAAATAACTGAACATGAAGGGAAGTCTTAGCATACTAAACGACTAATTCATATAGACATTGTATAAAATTAAAAAATAATAATAATGGAATGACCAAGCTACAGTAGTTTGTGATTTGAAAATATTCAACCTCGATGCTTACTGATAGCGCCGCTAGATAATAACTGCACTAACTGCAATGTAGCCTAACTCTATCCCAACGCGCGATTTTTTGATCACTCGGCTTGAAGCCGAGGATTTTTATTCCCCGGCGGAACGGTGTCGACGTCGAGGATAAAGCCGTGGTCGTACAGGCAAACTGCAATGTAACTTTGTAACGTCAGATATTTTTTGACGTATTGTTTTGAGAAGAGCCCCTCTGAGAGGGGGAATTCACAATCAGCCTGCACCTGGGTTACTGACATCACCCGCGTTTTTCTAGCTCTACCCAATGACCCCAATTAACGTCTTTTCCACTTTACAACTTTTTTGATTGTTTTTAAGCCCATGTTTTCGGGCTCCAAACATTTCATTTTGAGTTTGATGTCCCTTTTAACTTGCAAAGATCCTGCAGTAGCAAAAAAAATCGAATTTGCATCAAAGCACCTGAAAGGCCTCTATTTTTCAAAAATCGTCAAAGTGGGTGGAACTCGCCAAGAAACGGAATAAAAGATCCCGGTTTTTGATGGATATTATCTCGCTAATCTGCTCTATAATCAAATGATAATACATGCGGAAAGATATTATGAGATTGTTCGGATTGACAAATGACTATTATGACAGTATGAGAATTTATCGGGGGGAGTTCATCAGCAGGGGAGTTTCCCCGAGAACCCCCGAGAATCATCATATGAGTGACAACTAAGGAATTTTAAAAGTGAAAGTAAAAGTACTAATGGCTGTTATTGAGAAGGTCAGGATCTACAATGAGAATAACTTTCTGATCGATTTTTCTGCGTTCTCAAAGAGTTGGGCTCAGAAAAAATTACCACTCAAAATGGCGTCCTGAAAGTGACGAACATTTCAAAAAATTTAGGTGGAGAAAATCACAGAAATTCAACAAAGATTATCAAGATTACATTTTCAAGAAAGATTTAGGGTACGATCTGGTTCACTTAAAATATGGGTAAGGCTTTTTTTGTACTTTCAACATCCATTGTGATTGTCTTTGGGTTTTGTTGGCTTGGGGGGCAGGCAAATTTTCAGGGTTTTGAGTTTGAATTCAGTTCGAAAAACAAAATAATCAACCCAGGCTCTGTTTAATTAGTTGGGAACTATTTAAACACAAAGTATTAACCTCAGAATGGCAGTGTAGCTGGAACCTCAATATTCCGGATTAGAAAAAGCTATACCTGTTATCTTTTTTCTTTAAAGAATCAACAAGCCATCAACATCGATAAAATTACACACATTTCCTCAGAAACTTTTAAAATTATCTGCCATTATGACTTACTTGAAGCCGTTCCGAAATGAACCAATCGGGTTATGTATCGGAATTCCTATGGGAGTTCTTTTCCGAAATTTTTAAAATAGCTAAGTCGGCAAAAAAACTTTTCCGGGGGTTCGAGGAAAAACAGAACTGCTATCATTTGTTTTTTATATAACAAGATATTTAAATTTGGGCTCAAAAATACTTAAATAAATAAGTTAATAATATTCAATATACTATTTGTATCTCTTAGAAAATAAACACTTACAGAACGACATCGTTTATCATTTGGAGTACCCCCGTATTTGGACCATTCTATTGTGGGCGCAAAATAGAGCGGAAACTAAGTACAGTTAGGAACATTTGGCGAGTTCCTGTACGCAACCGCGATCTTAAAAATCATAACAACACTCATTAAAAAATGACGTTCGTGTCTTTTCGCACTTTTTTTAACCTAGACGATGTAGCAAACATAGTAAATATAAGCACACTGTGCTTTTAATTGGCTGAAATTTTTTTTTGCGTCGGAAAAACTTTTTCAAACTTTCAGCTATGATTGACCAAACTGTTACAATGAAAATTATCCAGCGCATTTTTTATCTTCTCATCTTCTTAATCTTCAATGAAGAACTCAAAGTTTACTGAATTAAAGCACATAAAATATTCTTATAATTATTGATATTCACTGAAACACCGTTCGTTGTGTGCTGCGGTGGAGTGTATGACGTAACTCGCGCGGTAAATAACTTGCCTTTTGTTGGAAGATCGTATTGGGCGTTTTGGCGTTACCACCCTCGAAGCTAGCGGGCGCCCCAGTCTTTCCGCAACTCTTTCCACCATTTTAGATGGCCATAACAATAGATCTAAAAGGGCGCCATAATCTTGGAAGATAATTTGTTTTGGTCTCCAGCTTTGGGAAGTAGCAATGTTTTTGGTTGTTTTTGATGGAAAATAGTAAGAAACTTAAGTTTACAAGTGTCATTTAGTTTTTTCTGGCTTATAGAATGGCAGGATCCTGGATGGTTTCCCTAACTGAAGTAGCACACTTAGTGCAAGATTGCCGCCTCATCTTTATTCGCCCGCGCGAGAATGCAAGCTAATCATTTTTTTCTCGCACGCTCGAGGGGAAAAGGAAAGTGATCAATATTCTTTGAAGGAAAAATGTCAGAAACAAACCCAAAGACCAAAAGATGTATTTTGTTGCTGAGAATCGATCCTGTGAAAATGAAAAAATTTTTGCTTTGCGTTTTTTTCGGAGCGCTGAAAAACTCTAATTTCGATCTTCCTTTAAGGTAAAGAGGTTGCGAGACTTGGGTTAGCGAGGCAAAAATCGCTAAAAAGCTGGTAAAATCGTAATCCTTAAAAATTGAAGTTCCAGCCTCACTGAATGGGCTTTTTCTGTTATAAGGTCCTAGGACAGTATAGTGTCAGTATTGACAGTGTAGCTGTAGATGTAGTAGTAGTGTAGACGGGTAGCCGGGTCATCAATGGATAGTATTCAATTATCATTATTATCCCTTTATTTTCATTCCTAGAACTTTTGCAAAAAAAAGGAAAAATAGAAAAGTTGTATTTTTTACTGCTCTATTCACATACTGAATTTGAAAGATCTTCTATGTATGGTGGCGTTTTTTTGCAAACTTCAAAAAACTGATTTTTGTCACTTTGGCTTAAGTGCTTGAGTGCAGCATAGGGAACAAAGTCCAAACATGCGTTTCCCGTAATTTTTGTGTGAAGAGTTAGGTCTACACTGATAGACCTAACTCTTCATTATATATATACAAAAATTACAAGAAACGCATGTTTGGACTTTGTACCCTATGCTGCACGCAAGCACTTAAGCCAAAAGTCCCGCAAAGGCAGGACAAAAATCAGTTTTTTGAAGTTTGCAAAAAAACGCCACATACGTAGAAAATCTTTCTAATTCAGTATATAGTCATCTGGGGTAATTACGGGACGATTCTGACTTATTTGGGCATTACTCTGAAAGTATTAATCCTAGCAATCTGATTTTTTGATATTTTATTTATTAAAGTATGACCTTTACACAAGATTTATTTACTTTTCCTTGAAATTTAGTAGATGCTCCTAAAATTCATGTTAAAGGTGTCCTGTAATTACCCCGCACTTTGGGGTAATTACGAGACAACCTCGGGGTAAATGGGACAGGTGTAAAGTGTTATTGAAAAATCCAGATATCTTTCCAATCAGAATCAGTCAGCCACACTAGCGTCCCGCCGAAATGCGTATCAAAGATTAATGCTGCGAAAGCGCTATATCGTTTACCTGACTCTCAAGCAAAAAATGTGCCGCAAAACTTCTAAAGGGATTCATGAAAAAATAAACCTGGCGCTTTTTAATGAAATTAACATTCTCAAAAACTATGAGAAATTGCCTAAAATTTGAGCCATAGATGAAAAAATTTGAGCCAAGCCAACCTTGAGAACTAATTTGAAGATCAACTTCCCAAGAAAAAGATCAACGGGGGAGACGGAACCCACCTAGATCCGCGCACTGCCGGATAGGCTATTTCCCGGAAATTTTGCCGGACCTCAAACACTGACCCATTTACATGTGCGGAATTGTTTTTTCACTTTAGAATATAAACAAGGCCTTAAGAATCAAAGCGCTGTCTCGGGAATTGAATGACAAATCTTGGTTGGTTTATTTTGGCTGCTGCACGTTTTATTTTGTTTCAAACTTTCAAGTTTTAATTAATTGTCTTGCGAACTTGATTCAGGTAACTCTCATCCTTGTTGTTGCAAATACATCCTGTAGATGACTGATGTTGTTTTTTCTGAAAGCTTAATTTCCTAGTATGACTAACAGATTTTAGTCAAAATATAATCAAAGTGATTGCAGCTCTTCCTGACAATGGATTTCGTGTAACTAACGCCAAATATCTTCGGTGTACAACTGAAACGTTTTTGGCGCATTGGCGTAAGGGTACTTACAAAGATTGTTTGATTTTCATTTGGCGTAAAGTAATAATTCCAGCTCCGCGTGAATGACTCCATAATCCTTCGATTTTTAGCTTTCATTTGGCTAAATTTTCTTTCGCTCGCTCACGCCTGCGTCAATTTATTAATCATGTTGGCGCATGCGCCTCTTTTCCCATCTTGCACCCTTATTGAAAAATTGAATGTTGGTACAAAAGAAATTTTTCTTGGCGTGAGGCTTGCTGTACGGAAAAATATCTTCAGCGGGAGTTTTCGTGGAATCCATACTGGCCTGACACTAAAGCTTGAAAAGTCCCTTCTAAAACTACAAAAATTGATTTTTATGGTCACATCAAAAGTATATGTTAGAATAATCTAACAGACATTTTTTCTCCAAAATCCTCTCCCTCTGAATCCAAATTTATAATAATAACACGGTTTTTAGAGGTGTCGCGTATTCACCCCTTTATTTTAACTGTCCCGTAATTACCCCAGATGACTATATAATATGTGAATAGCTAGCAGTAAAAAATACAACTTTTCTATTTTTCCTTTTTTTGTAAAAATTCTAGGAATGAAAATAAAGGGATAATAATAATTGGATACTATCCATTGATGATCTGCGGCACTATCATAAAGCTAGAATCGCTTTGCGTACTCTTTGCTTGAGAAAATGATTGACAGATTGAATTTTTTTACCCGTACTCGGCTCAATTCTCGGACCGCGCTAAAAATGGTAGACTGAGCTGTGATAGATCATTTCGATGGAAGTTGTTGGAATGTTTTCAAGGCTCTTGACAGAAAATTGTTTGTTTTATTGTCAATGATGACAGTGTGGTTATTAATTTTGTTAGATCTGACAAATTGATGTTTTTTGTAAGTGCACTTTATAGTTTTGATTCCCATTGAAGAATCATATTCTTATTTTCATGTTATTAGATGCTGTTTTAGAGCTTTAGAGCTAGCCTGATAGACAGTCAAAACTCCTATATATCACATATCAGGATTAGAAACTAGGCTAGTTTTTACCGTGAGATCGGGTAACTTGCATCAGTGGAGGCTAAAATGCATAGTCCTCAAATAAATGACCTGGCTGGTCATTAAAATACATCAAAACAAAAAAAAATGGTAGAGTAGACCTGCAAGCGGAGCTGTGTAGTTGTATTTCAATGACCAGCCAGGTCATTTATTTGAGGGCTATGCATGTTAGCTTCCACTAATGCAAGTTACCCAATCTCACGGTACCTCTTTTATCTTTTCCTTTACAACAATAATACAATGCTGACAAGTTGACACAACACATGTGACATGTACATTGACAAGTAATCCATGAGAGAAGTTTATATCAAAATCTGCAACAAAAGTGAAAGTGGTCTCTTCTACTGATTGCTTCCCAGCGCTCTTTGTCTTTCGCAGATGTTTATCAATATTCCACCCAATGAGATTGCCGCATTTCAAACAGCCTTTTTTTGGTACCACTCGTGGCCTCTCAGTGCCACAGTAGATGAGGACATTCTGATGCGCTTTCGCTTTTCACGACAAGGCATTGTGTTTTTAACCAATCTTCTCAGATAAGATCTGCAAAGACCTACACAAAGAAACCACGCTTTGTCTGTCGAAAGTCAAGTGTTGATTTCTTTGAAGTTTTTGTTATGTGGAAGTTTCCTACAAGTTGTGGGAGATGTTATTGGAGTGGATAAATCAACTGTCTCAAGGATTGTTCCCCAATTTTGTCATGCTCTCAATTGCAAGAAAAACCAATTCATTGTATTCTCTACCATTGCCCAACTAAATCAAGCAAGGTTTTTACAGAATGGCTGGCTTTCCAAGCACAATTGCATGTATCGATTGCACACAAGTAAGAATTTCTTGCCCCATGAAGATTAAATAGACTTTGTAGACAGAAAAAATTATCACTCAATAAACGTTCAAGCCCTGACTGATCATAATTATCGTTTCCTCGATGTTGATGCAAGATGGCCGGAGTCGACACATGATAGTTTTATTTTTCGTGTTTCTGCAGTCAAAAATCACTTGGATAATAACAACAACTCAATAGATGATGGCTTGGTTATTGGAGACTCTGGAGATATGCTTTATCACACTACCTTTTGACCCCCTATGATAACCCTTAACACCACTAGAAAGACTATTCAACCGATGCCAAAAGAGAGCTAGAGTAGAAGTTCAGTCGAAAGAAGCTTTGGTTTGTTAAAAGCACGATTTCCTGCGTTTCGATTTGGTTTGAGAGTCGACCCAATAAAAGCATGTCAAATAATTTGTACATGCTTTATCCCTCATAACATTGCTATTATGTTAAATGAAGCCCATTTGACGATGAAGAAGACCCAGACAACTTTGAGGCAGAACATTATGATGGAAACGATCAAAATAGTGGTGCAATACGTGATCATATTGCAAATACATTCTTTTTATAAAAACACCTTCAAATACATAAGATTTTTATCAAATATATTATCAATTTACATTTCACAAACGACACAACACACCACCAACCACACACAGTCATTCAAAATTTCTAATATTTGTTTACAAATCTCTGAATTTTGGAATGTTTTCGAACGAACGATCTTATTAAACCTGTTTAGGGAATCCGTCGAGCAGGTGGCACTTGTCAATCTCTAAACAAAACATTTTTTCAAAACAAAAACAAAATTTGTCAAAACAAAAGAAGGCGAAAATTATCAAAAAAGAAAAAAATGTTTTCAAGACAAAAGAATTCTCTCAAAACAAAAGAAAGATTTTTTTCTAAACAAACGGAGTCAGTCAAAAACAAATGAGTTTGGTAAATGGTGTGCTGTGGAAAAAAATAAGTTAACTGTATATTATACCAAGTTTTTCATTTATTGTTCGTTTTTGTTGATATTTTCTTCGGTAGGATCCACATAAACTAATTTTTTTTCATTAGGGTCAACTCTAAAGCTGCCTTTTCTATCTGTAGATCAAGCAACTCAGTATGCCTTTGTTCATTTTTTATCTTCAATAACACTTTTTTGTTTTTCAAACGCTGAAGTTTTAGTTTTGTTTTTTGAATGTTCAGCTCTTTGATTAGACATTGTCTTTGAATAGTTAAGATGCTTGTTTTATTTTTCTTTGATGGTTTCTTTGACTGTAAGACGTTTTTCTTCTAGTTTATTGTTGAAGGATTCTGGTTAGTTTTAGAGGGTGGGTTGAACAACATCACATCATTCTCAATGAGTGTATTATGGCTGCTAGGCCCGGGTTGATCCAATGAAATCGAGTTGCTTTGGATATCTAAAAAGACAAGGGTGGATTTAGCCTGGGAATCCAAGCTCATAATTTTAGAAAAAAACAAAAAATACCTCACCTCACAAAGTTCTAAAATTATAGAGCTTGGTGCAGGTAGATTAGTCTGACACAGAATGTTATAAACAGTCTGTGTGTAAACCCTTGTTGACAGAGTTTCTGAACTTTGGAAACCCAGGCAAACACACATAATCAACTTACCATAAAACTCCTCCACAATCTATAAAGACTTTCAAAGCTACTTAAAACCAAATAAAAACATCAGCCACATGTATTTAGACTTCCAGCCAACAGCCATTTTGTTTTGAAATGAATCTATGTTTCCCTTTTCATTTGTTTTTCTTTTTTCTGCAGAGTCAGCTTTTTCCATAAATTATGCGCGCGCATCGAAATAATCAAAATGCGCGCGAAAGTACTGCTAAGTAATACGCCGAAAGCTGGCCAATCAGGCCGAACCTGCATTGCAGGGAAAAATCTCCCTGCAGGCGAGTTACCTGCACCAAGCGTTAAACCAGCAGCAAAAATATCATAAACTAGACTGTGAAAAAAGTTTAACGCTTGGATTCCCAGGCTAGGGTGGATTGAAATATAATTTATTTTATTTGTATTTTTTTTCTTATCGTTATGTTCAAGAACAAAGAAAAGTACTTACCACATGCATTGTTCTTCACTGACTGAGTGAAATTAATATCATAAAGAGAATTATTTGTACGAATGGAATAATCGAAACACAGAGTTTTCTTTACCTGTATCATCAATGAACGATGAGGAGGAAAAACCATCTAGGCCTTCGAAGGAAGGGCGTCCTTCGAAAAGTGAAATTACTTTATGCTTAGCTTCAGTTGGGGGTTTCGTTGGAAGGCCACCGCCAGTTCCATTGACGTATATTTTATACTCTTTATGAGTAAGTTTTGCATCATATTTAAGATTTTTTTCCATTTTGTTTCGATGTCTTTAGTGGTTCTATTTGCAACACAGAGGGCATTAACTTTCAAAGTTATGTTCTCCCATAGAGCTTGTTTAGCTGTGTTTGTTATTGAAGGGGGAGAACTTTCATTCAGTTGTGCTCTGGCTAGCCTCGTACTCCTCCAAGATTAGCGTTTATCGGAATTTAATCTAATCAATTATATTATAAGAATATTTTTCTGTCTAAAATCCCAATTTCATCTTTTTTAACGAATTTGAAATCAGTTTTGATTGTTTTGACCAGATTACTAAAAATCTATTAACTCAAAAACTATAGGAGATTCAAAGGGCAAATTTCTAAGGGGTGCCCTAAAAAGTGACACATTTCACTACCTCGGTCGCTGGTCTAAGTCAACGATAAAAATGAATCAGCTTTAAGTAATGCAAGTTGTTATGCAACATTATTTTTATTGTCTTTTTATAGTTCAACTTTAGAATGTTTGACCAGTGTATATAAAAGGAGAAATCATAGCATAAATTTCAATGCTACGTTGCTTCTGATAAAGCTTGAAGAGTGTAAATCTGCAAAATGGGGTCAATTTTCCCCTGGAAATATGCTTTATGCTGACTTTGAAAAATATTCTTGACCTAAAAAATACTTTTAACAGATGCATATCAAAGCCTACTATCGATTAGAGATAAGGATTTCCATGGTTAGCTCTTTAGATATTTGAGTTTGAAATTTTGCTGACTCTGCGTCTTTTGGCAATGAAAAATGAAGATGAAATAAACGAGCTTCAGCTCTAGAAACTTCATTTAAATGTAGAGGAACATTTAAACCTCCTGATTAAAGCTATATACTTATTTTTCACAATAAATGATTTCATGGAAAGTTACAGCCTCTAGGAAGGCAGTCCAGAAGCTAGAGCCCAACTACTTTTTGCCTTGAATGATTCTGATTGGGGAAAGGTAGAGCTTTGATTGATTAAAAAATCTCAAGAAAGAAATTGCTTTACACTGAATGGCTTTTGGGAATTCTCTATATCACGTTTTATGAAGACAAAGAATATTTCAGAGATGAAAAGACAAACACTTTTTTCAACAAAATATATTTAGTATTTACTTGTCACTTCATAACGTTATGAGGGTGGTGAGGTGTGAAGGTGTTATCTGGCTGTCTATCTCAACAGTATAACAGAAAAGAGTCAGGGCCAGATTCTTTGGCTATTTGGAATAAGGTTATAAATCATGATTATAATACAATTTTGATAATTTGCCTTGGTAACCTTATCATCAATAACGTTATCTATCGTCTTTTTATAGTTACTGCTAAAGTGGTTTTTGATTATGCTGCGGAGCAGGGCGATGAGCTGAACTTAAAAGTTGGCGATATTGTCACTGGTATTCGCAAGGAGGATGGTGGCTGGTGGGAAGGAGAAGTTGATGGAAAACGTGGTATGTTCCCTGAGAATTTTGTAGAGGTGATACCCGATGAGGTAGCTAAGCCGCCACCACCAACAGCTCCTGTGTCTGCTAAACCCACCGTATCGTCATCTGGACCAACAAAGAAATTAGCACGTGCAACCTTTGAATACATACCAGAACAACAAGATGAGATTGCATTGTCTGTCGGTGATGTTGTGGAGGTTTTGGAAGAAGAAGATGAAGGCTGGTGGAGAGGAAGGATCAATGGTAAAGAAGGAATGTTCCCTTCTAATTTTGTGGAGAGAATTAAAGATGAGCATCCATCAGCTTCAGCTCCTGTATTGCCAGAACCGTTGCTACCAGGTACGAAATGTTCTTTTCTTATATTGAATGGGATTTTCTTAAGAATCACTGGCTACTTTAAAAGTCAAATGAATCTGCGGTACTCGGCCACCATTTTGACCGATATCATCTTTTTAGGGGATTTTTAAGCTTTTTTGAATTTTCTGAATTACAAATATTTGTCATTTGTCTTAATACTGATGAGAGCTCAATAATAACAGTTTGATAAAACCTCCTCCATCCTTATACTCTTTATCTCTATAACTCCATGATACCTTAGAGTCATCAGCACCTTTAGCACCATCAGCACCGCCTCCCACAGAAGAGGGCGCCGTCGGTGGTGGTATCAAAGGCAACCGCCCTAAATCACAGAGTGGATTCCCTGGCCTTGGCATTACTTTGGGTGATTTGAATCGAAATAATCTGAAGAAGACAGGAAAAGCAATGGACGCACCACCTCCTCCTGCACAACTCAAAGAACCCGAGCAAAAGGTACCACTTATATTTTTTGAAAATCACCTTAAACTGCTCTGGCTGCTCATCAATCTTTTAAAATGATTCTATTGAAGCAGTAAACTGTAGACTGTTAGCGGCAAATGTTATTGCTCTGCATTTATGTAGATTTTTTCAGGTACTAAACTGCTACAAAACTTTTGTTTCTCTCCTCCCTTTTTTGTCAATATATTCCTATTCGTACATAATACCTAACCCAGACTTTTTCTAGACCAATATGGGAAAATCAGATATTAATTTTGCTTCATTCTGTTTAATAGATTATTCCATTTAAACTTTTTCTTAGAGGCCTGTTTAATGATAAGACCCATTCAAATCTATTCAAGACATTATCTCTATTTGAAGAGAAAATCTAGCCTGCACCTGCTTAAGCCCGTGAGAAAATAAAACGAGGATTTCTTGTTATTAAGAAATTTGAAAATAAAGAAGATCTCCCTCCAACAAATAATAATGCAAAAAAATCATTTCTATGTGAAAACCTGATATGATCAATTCAAATTTTTTTACTCGAAAAAACAACTTAGAGGTCTCAAGAAATGTTAGCAAACCTTCTGCCTTTCATAAATGTTTCTTCCTATTTTTTTTTTTAGAAAAACCTAGCACCACCCATCCCACAAGGTAAGAATTATGTTCTCTTACGTTCTGCTGACGAAGTATTTTCAATTTTCAGTAATGGTTAATGAGCACGTGCAGTTAGTACATCTTCAAACACTCAGCTTCCACACTTGTTCTATAAAGACCTCAAAGCATACGATACGTGGGATACACCGTGACTTTCTTACAAAGTACACTTTACAGGGCTTATTATAATACTATCGTAATACTTTAACTTCCTATTTCACTTATTTGTAATCTACATCACTCATGACGATCTTTAATAACAGTTGAAACAAATGCCCCATTTTTTTATAATTTTAATATTTTCGATGGAGTTTTAATTTGAAACATGAAGATGGGGACTTTCTTTTCAAATTGATTTCATGTCTTTGATAAGTATTTCTTTTATAAAACACCAGGAGACATGGAAGTAATACACCTATTTAATTTTTGATTAAATGCTAATGAATGCATGTCGCCTTGGGAACCATTTTGTTTTCTTGTTTGATTATCTAAAACACTTTTTCTTGCTAATCATGTTCTCCGACAAGTTGAAATCGTGGTATACATTACACGACTACTGTATTTTGTTCTGCCGATTCAACTGATTCTTTTGCGAATTTATTTCAAACAGACTGTTTCGAATGTTTTGATTGTTTCATTATTCATCAATATTTCTGGTATTTGACATATACATTCTGAACATGTCTGCTTTTCCATTGAAAAAATGGCTATCTGATGACGATAGAACTGGTATTTTTTTTCTACAAAGTGAAAGTTTGGATTGGAAAACTTCGTGGTCTAGAAATGTTTGATAGATTTATAATTAAGCTAATATATTGACAACAAAGTTTGTGGGCGTTTGTGCTAGTTTTCAAGCATTTCTCCTATTTTTCTTATTTCAGCGCAACCAGCGCAACCACCAGCACCGGCTACCAGCAACATGGTGACAAAAATAGTACAGAAAGCGAAAGCTACATTCGCCTATGAACCAGAACAAAAGGATGAATTGACGTTGCAAGTTGGTGATATTGTCACCATCACTGATAAAAACATCTTTGAAGGTATAGTTTATGCGTAGATCCATTTGCTAATCAGGTTTAGTAACCAGTGGTTGCTTCAACTAAAAGCTTTTTGGTTAGAAAGATCTAGGAGGAGTCCTTTGCACTCTAAAATGCATTCTTTTAGAGCAGTGTTGTCTGCGTATCGTAGTCTATGATCTATAAACGGATTGGCTTGTTGAGATTTATTCCCAAGAACATTTTATTTTAAAGCATGAAATGAGTTTGTAAAACTCTTATCTTAATAAAACTAAACTAGGTTGGATGCAAGGAGAATTGAATGGAAAAACTGGTCTTTTCCCGGACAATTTTGTGGAACTTTTACCACCAGAAACGATGACCGTTCCTTCAGAACAACACAACAAAATAACAAAGTCAAAACCATCCATAAAACGTCCATCCAAAGACAATCCACAAGAAGCTTCCTCAGCGCCTCCTCTTGATCCACCTGCAACCGAAAAACCAAAACCTAAAGTAAGTGTCACAGTGAACTTTATCGTGCTTTAGATGTAGCGTGTCTGAAAATGATCACAATTAGCCATATGGAAGATGATGCTTCTAAATATTTGTTTTATTTTCAGAGTTCAATGTTTTATGGAAAAGAAGACAATACCCTTTTAATCTGTCAGGCCATTCTTGTCTCGAGAATACTCTACTATTCATCACTCTCTGCAAGTTTGCATAAAATATCAAAAAATCAAAAAAGATATCAAAAAATATAATCCCTGTTAACTTTCTGTTTTTTTTTCAGGGAGCGGCGTTATTTGGAGGTGGTGGAGGTGGCTTCCAAGAAGGTTTGTGATGTGTTTGAAATCCTGCACTGTAACTCTTTGTTAGAGTGTGTTTGAGCGCGGAGCCTCTATCTTACATCGGAGCTTTGTATTTCTCCATTTAATTGTTTTTCACCTTAAAATTAGCCTTCTTCTTTCTTTGTAGAACTTCAAAAGAAACTCGGCATGGCAAAGGGTCCACCTGGCCCACCTGCTACTAAACCTAAATTCAATAAGCCTCCGGCTCCCTCAGCAAAACCGAAACCACCGACTGTCGCCAAACCGCCACCACCAGCGGCCGCAAAACCATCATCGCCAGAGATTACGAGGGCAGGATCAATATCTAACAAAAACGAAAACAAACCTCCTATCCGTACAAACTCTACATCTTTCCCGAAGAAACCGATGCCACCGAAACCTGCAGCTCCGTGCAGTGCATTCGGAACGAAACCACCAGACGTCGTTAAACCACAGCCACCTCCGGAACCTATCAAAATTAAGAAAGAAGGTACATATTAAAGTTTTTTTCATCAGAAAGGACTTTCTGCGTGCTCAAGGAAAAGCCAAGACTGTCATACTGCACCGAGTCACTTAACAGCGTCCTCAGTCTATCAAGTGGCCTCGTGCTACTGTCGTGACAGCTTTAAGGTCTCTGATTTTAAGTAATGTCATTATAAAAAAGTCCGTGTGTTCTTCGTATGTACGTTTTCAGACCTAAAGTTGCAAAATACAGATAGAATACCATAAGGGAGACAGTTATGAAATCTGATTTGAGAAAAAATCATTGGATAAATAGAATCGAATAAAATGCAATAATATATCTAATGACATGAAACTTTCAGTTGGGAAATCTTTCTGTTTCGATAAGAGCTAAGATTGAATTAAATATTAAAGTTGGGTTTCTTCTGTAGTATGGTGGTAGGGGCATGGTGGTTCGGTTGTATTTTAAGAGGCCCCCAGCGGACCTTCGATTCACACATTCACGTAAGTGAAAAAGCCAATTCGCGCACTCACGCAAACCATTCGGGGGGGGGGGGGGCTTAAAAGGTCGAAGATTGAAGATTTTAATCGTTTTTTTTTTTTTTTTTTCATCATGGGGAAATTGTTTAAACATTGTTAATATTGAGAATTTGAGTACTATGTTTGATTTACGGGGAAATGTATCTATTATGAGACAACCTGGCCATATTTCTTTTGAAAAGTTTGAAATTAACTTCCTGTAGAAACAAATGATGAAGACACATATGTTTTCCTCATCTCTCATAACAATCAAAACTAATTGAGATTTTCTTCATGGAAAACATTGAAATAATGGTTTTTTATAAAATGAAGTCAGAGTAAGAAGATGTTGGTTTTAAGAAGTTCAACTTAAAGAGTAAGAGCGTTGATGTTGGCGAATTTCTGGGTATATGATCTGAACAATATTGTTTTATATATGGAGTTCATTTTCGGTGTTTGTCTTTCTTTATTATGAAGCATTATTACTGAAGACTTGAACATTTTCAATGTTCTTTTTCTAGAACCAAAACCAAAGGAAACATCGGAACCACCACCAGCACAATCGCCACGAGAAACTGATTTCTCAACGTCCAATAACCAGGCGATGGACCTAGATGCCATCAAACCTTCCGATCCACTCGCACACCTACAACGTGCTAAACCTCCCTCAAAGAATCCACCGTCCAAATTTAAGGTATGTTTATCATTTAGTGTTTGTACTGCATCGATCTTGAAACTGAGAGTACTACTCTCGGGTACCTCATTAACGGGTTTGAAATAAGTTGGGCGGTTGGAAAAATCCTCAAAACTTAATAAGGGGGGGGGGTTGGAATAAAAATGTCTTGGGTGGAATTTTTTTGAAATGGAGGCTAATATAGCAGAATTAGGGCAAAAGAGGGAAATTTCAAAAACATTCTCCCAAAATCAATAGGGGGGGGGAGGTTGGAATAAAAATGCCCTGGGTGGAAAGTTTTGAAAATTGATTAGCGGGGATGCTTATTAGGTACAAACCAAAAGTAACATAGAGTAGAATCATTGATGTATCATACGTTTTGTAAAGAAATTCTAACAACTTCAAAATTCCCTAGCTCTTCCTTTACATAATTACACACACATTTTACACATATCCATTTTATGCACATAACATACTATACTTATATACTTGATACACTTACACCATAGTCCGTATAAAAAACCCCGGTCTGGAAGCCTTTAGTTTGTTTTACTGGCTTTTTAATCATGTGATTAAATTTTAAACCAATCCCAAGAGGAATACTTGATAACGTGGTCAAAAACTGAGCAAATTGATATTTGTCGTTTGATATTAACAAAGAAAAAAGCTAACAAAAAGTTAAAACGATAAGTTTCCAGACCAGAGTTTTTTATAAGGACTATGCCTACACACATACAAAACACAATACGAACAGAGATAATTTTAGACCACTGACACCAACACTTTACACAAAATACATTGCCACTAGCACAAGCGACACACCACAACTATAACATAAATTTACTGTTTGATACTTTTTTCATCGGAATCATTTTCTGGTAGATATTTACTTTGAAACGATTCGACTGTAACATACTCACCCCTGCCTCACTGACCCAGTGAAGAGAGTAGAATAAACCTATAAATGATATTGGGAGCGAACGGAAAATCTCAAGTATAGGGAGTTTCATTTTTACGGCTTCTAAAAATCGAGGAGGGCTATTCGGCTTCTAATGAGAGTAGGGTTTACAAGTCTATTTTTACGATAGGGACGTGGTTTTCTTTTCTCAGGGTATTTTTATATTCCTGCAACAGATTCTTTGACATGACTATCTGTTACACAGGGTTTCCACCTGACCCGTGAGACGGGGGTGTCATACGCACATACATTACATAACCTACGTACACATAATCTTCAATACACTATTTAACGACACTTTAAATTTACGAAGACACGACCATTCCACAAGTTTGGAGCTAGCAATAAAAATTGAGTAGATTAATCCAACAATTCTTTGCTAATTTGATTTTAGGGTATATCTGGAGTACGCAACCATCAGGTACTTAACATTCAATCCATTCATTCGTTCACCATTCATTCATTCATTAATTCATTCCTTATTTCTCTGTCCAACAATAGGTTCATTCATTTATCCATTCCATGCAAAAGGGCGGGAACTTAATTTGGCGGATTTGGTAAATCCGCCAAATTAAGTTCCCGGCAAATTAAATTCCCGCCAAATTTGAATTGCTCTATTTATACTCCCAAATGTGTGCTATATGAGGCTTTAAAACAGGTTTTTCCTTTTTTAATGGCGTTTTTTGGACAAAAATATCCTTCATCCGCCAAATTAAATTCCCGCCAAAATTTCTTCCTTTAAGGTACATTCATTCAGTCTTTTAGGATTCTATTTACTAATGAATGAAATTTTTCCAACCTTTTTTGCTGTAGCCTTTTCTCAAAAGACACCCCGCTAAAATTTGATCTTTATTAAAAATCGACGGCATACTTGTTTTTTTTTCCATTTTCAGAATACTTTAGTGTGTGACTCCTGTGTCCGTGTGCTAGTACCACTTCAACGAGCTCTTAACTTATGACGAGCTAAGAATTGTTTTTTTTTTCAAGAACATTGTTGAGCAATGTCCTTGCAGTGGCTACTTCTTGCCTGTAGGTTTTAAAAACATGCTGAAACCTCTCATACTTTGTGCTTCTTTTCAGGGTACACATGACTCTTCAGATGGCGTCAGCTCCTCTGGTGGTGGTGCCAGTGACCCCAAAGAAATGGCTTCTCTTAAAAGCGAAGTCAACGACCTCAAATCAAAAATGCTCGACATGGATAAAAAATTTAAGAAACTTTTAAAGCAGGTCCAAGATAAGTTAGATGAATCACAAACAGAACGCGCAAAGCAGCAAATTGAAATTGATCGATTAAAACGGCAAGTCGATTTACTATCGGATGATCACGATGACTGAACGATTTGAATCGATAGTTTTTCAGTTTAGTGATATACACAGGGATGAGATATGAACATGATTTATTGGTCATTTTGGAGGAAAAAGAGAGGTGCAAATTCACCGCTAGAATCATCTTTCAATTATGACAGTAAAAGTCAGTGAGGAAACACACATCTACTTCATTTAGGTAAAAGATAATATAAATAAATTTTTCGTATTCTCCTGTTAGGTTGTTTTTATATTTTGTGTACTGTCTGTCAATTTGAAGGGGACGTCACAGATGTTCAGCTGTTTATTGCACATTACTTTTTACAACATGTTTGATTTCGTTAGTTTTTCGAATTTTTTTTTCCCTTTTCGTCCCTATAGACCTTTCCCGAAACCCGAAACCTAACACGTGATCAATCTATGACGTCATCTCAAAATTTAAACCTAGAATTTCAAAAAGATTTTTACTTTAGCAGGTGTTTCATACAAAATTGAGTATCTTGTGAAAATTTTAAATTAAAAGTATTTTCCATTGCTTCACAATAAAGGTTAAAAATTATGTTTACATGAAAACGAGGCGGGATATGGAAAATGATGATTGGAAGCTTACAAAATAAGCGGAATTTTGCAGAAAACGAAATTGACCAAATGGAACAAAGTTTTCGGGGATTTCTCATTAGACCAAAACAAACTGAACTGTGATATTACATTAATCAAACTTTACATTTTATAGAAGTTAATTTTTAAGTGGGTTTCGGGAAAGGTCTATTTCTCAACAAATTTATTTTCTGAGAGAAAATGTTAAAGGGGCTTATCCAAACTTTATACGTACATGTGTTATGTGTTGGAGGAGGCCAAGTGGGGCTTCTCTTGGATTTACCCAAACAACTTAAATGTAGTAACAACCTAAGAGTTAACAATTATTGATAATTGCACGAGGCAAAAACGTATATTTCAAATTTTTATTGAGAAAAACCATTATAAATGGTTGGGATCAACTGAAATGATACTTAATATGGACTTAAATCGTCGATTAAATCAAGCTGCGGCCCTTCCGTTAAGTCGTCGGTTTGTACCATTGGAATGGCTTTTTCCCTAATAAGTTCTACAGAGCCAATTTTCCTACTTATATCTTCAATTGTTTCCGTTAATACTTATATAAATAGATTAATTTACAATATTGATTATATTTTGGGACATTTTACACCAATTTTTTGCTAATAATTAAATGCTCCTTAGAGTAGAAGAATTTTTTGTATATTTTTAAGCAATTTTGAAAAGAAAGAATGCATGATTTTAAAAGATGATTAAGTTATAGCTTTCAGTCTCAGAGTCCGCTAATACAATAACTGCGACCTTGCAGAACCTGTCAAGGCAACCAGGGTGGTCATGGCGACTTAAATCATTTTTAAACGATAAGAAAGGAGCACCTTTGAAGTGACGTATTATGTTAAGGCCAAGGCCCAAAGTTACCTTAACCGGGCTCAATCCAAAATAACAACCCCACCTGTGTAACCAAATTACTGGTTACAAATCTATAGATATCCTAAGCCTAAATCAGCCAACGGGGGCAAATGATGAAACAGAATATCTGAATTATCAAGCAGCAAAAAATCCGGAAAATGTTAGTTTGGATGAGAACTTAACTTTGCAAATAACGTTTAATTATACCACCCGAAAACAAATCCGTTATTCATTTCTCGTGTAATAGTCCCGCTGCTGAGGTCGATAAGTGTTTCATTTCGTGACACACATCTTAGAACTAACTTTTTTTGGTGGAAACTCGCGAATTAGTATATTTAGATTCCAAAATCAAAAAGTTTCCACGATATTATCGTGCAAGTAACGAGTAATTGGCGATTTTTTGCGTTTCCAGATTTTTGGGGGGGTCTTCAAATTAAAAAAAGACCTTCACCACGTGATAGAGCTCTTCAAACTGAGCAAAAAAAATGTATTCTTGATATGCGTAAGTTAAGATGACTTCATATTTTTAACGGAAGCACCCAAAAAAGCCGGTTTTTGACCTCTGTGTTTCTATTTTTAGTAACAGAGAGAGGTCAAATCCCGGCTTTTTTAGGGTGTTTCCGCTAGAAAAATGACTTACGGATATCAAGAATTAGATCAAAGTCCCAACATGGGGGGGAGGCACAGATATCTGTAAAGCCCGAAGGGCTAGATAGGCAACTTTAAGCTTTCTCCAGCAAAAAAAAGTGAAGCAAAAATTTGACTTTTTAAATTTCGTGCCGATGGATAGGATCTAGCATTTTAATTGTTTTCGGAGCGCGAGATAAAAAAAAGTAGCCGGCAAACGCTATTTCACATCTCTCAAACCGGTGAAATTGCACATTTTAGTCACGTGATTCTGGTAGGAAATCCTTCCAAAGATGAGCTTCACTTTTTGACCAAGGCCGCAAATCTAGCCCTTCGGGCTTTACAGATCTGTGGGGGGAGGGTTTCAGGGGTCTTAAATACCGTCATACCGACAAGATTTTGGGTCAAATACCGCAATACCGTCGGTGAAGGAAGCCTAATACCGATACCGATATTATTATATTTATGTTTTTTTTCTCGAAAATAATGAATTTTCAAAAAAACAGGCAATTTACCCACAGTGATCTTTCATTGAAACTTTTGTAAAATCGGGATTATTTTGGCTAGTTTCCTTTGTATCTCCTTAAGTAGTACTCATAAGGAGATTAAATTTGGTATATGAAGTCTCCTTATAACAATGTAAAAGTAGGAAAAAATGTTTTTTGATGCATCAAACTGTTCACTAGTTGTTGGGCACTTTCGTTTGTTCGAGAGATCCCTCTATCCCGTCCTCATCCCGGTTGAGATCCCTCTAAATCGGAATCAAGATAATCCCGGATAGGAAAGTGCTAGAGACTTCAAATTTTGACAGAATGTACTTTTATTTGCCCTCTAAAGGATAGAAGAAAAAGAAAACATTTTTTCTCAGTCAACTTCCTTAAACTTGGCTAGAACAAGGAATTTTGAATCCGATTAATCCAATGAAAGATCGCCGTGACCGATACCGGTAGAAAATGAAATACCGTAATCCCATCGTTTTTTTTTTCTCGTAATACCGATTTACCGGGGGTAAAAAGGCCCAATACCGTCATACCGTTAAAGTGAAAACCCCCCCTCAACATCTCTACATCAAAATTTATTGGCATATTTGTGGTCAAAAACAGATGGAAAACAGGGAATTTCCCCACAATCTGCATTAATTTATGCAAAATTAAACACCTTTTTGATCACAAATAGACCCATAAATTTTGATCTAGAGAAGTTGGGACACTTGGGACTTTGGTGTAATACACTTTTTTGCTCAGTTTGAAGAGCTCTATCATGTGATATAAATCTTTTTTTAATTTGAAGACTCCTCAAAAATCATGAATTTCCAGTCTTCCAGGCCTAGCAATTTTGCCTGGAAACGCAAAAAATCGCCAATTACTCGTTACTTGCACGATAATATCCAGAAGCAGCCACCGACCTAAAATTTGCAAATATCTGTTCTGATTTGCTAGCTGGAAGGATTTCCACGAAATTAAGAACAGTTCCTCGTTTTCCAGGGGAGAAATTTTTACTTCAGAACAGTTATATTTTTCCAGCTAAGAGATAAAAAAACTTTCAGAACAGATACGAAATTACCAGGCGATTGATTTTACGCGAGTTAACTGTTCTTATCTACCAGGGCTGACAAAATCTTATAAGAACAGATCGCTAAATTCCAGCCTGACATTGAAGGACTTTTAAGAACAGAAACTTAATTTCCAGCTAACAGTTCGAACAGATCCACAATTTCCAGGTTTTGTAGAACAGATGGAGAATTTTCAGCTGCTCTCCAGGCAACCACATTCAGGACTTTTTTGAAATTCCCTCAGAACAGATAGGAAATTCTTAGACACATTATTTATAAATATAAGATATCAAACTATTTTTTCATAAGAACAGAACATATTTTTCCAGCTGGTCCCAATCTTCAGTAGAACAGATCATATTTTTCCAGCTGGTCCCAATCTCCAGTAGAACAGACCATATTTTTCCAGCTGGTCCCAATCTTCAGTAGAACAGACCACTTTTTTCCAGCAGACTTTTTTCTTTAGTTCGCTAAGAACAGACCGCCATATCCAGCTGGAACGTACCTTCAGAACAGATATTTTGAAGTCCCCCTTCGGTGGATGCTTTCGAATATCGTGGAAACTTTTTGATTTTGGACTAATTCGTGAGTTTCCTGTCACGAAAGAGCAGAGCTGTTTCAGTCGGGTCTAGCCCTACCGCACTACTATTTTCATCTTTGTCAAGCACAAGCAGCCAAGACTTTCAAACACTTACGTTTAATATACTATTTCTGAACCCGACTGACGGAAACGACGTGACGTGGTTGGAGGTCGACAGGTCAGGATCAGGTACAAAATTTATTTTAAAAACTTTTTGATAGTCCCTATGTGATACGGTTTGGAAAACTTCCTAGGAAGCATGATCAAAGATGACTTTTTTATGATAAGTCAATTTTACTTTTAAGCCCAAATGACTTGAAATTTGGTTAGCAGAAATCTAATGCGATCGATTGAAATTTGCTCTAGAGAGGGGTGCCCAATGCACAAACGACAAACTTATTTTTCACTTTTCTCACTTACTTTTGGTTTTTACATAAATCCTTTTGACCATCTCGTAAACAAGCTTGGAGTCCTTCTTTCAGTTTGTTTTCACTTTATTTGAAAGCTTCTTCTTGGAATAATAAGTCGTTAAAGCGAGCTCTATTCGAACCCAGTCCGCGAATGAGTAACCAGTGCGGGAACGATCTTTTGAAAGAAGGTAATACTTTAACTCTCTTCCGAGATGATACAGGGGTATTTGAACTTTTCAAAACCACGCATTTTCACTAAAAAAGCGTCTTTTTTATAAAAACTTTAGTGTTTTACTAAGGGGTCAGTCACAAATCGATTCTAGGTTAGAAGAACGTCAATTGACGTTAGTGGGTGGGTGGGTTAAGAGTGATTGACGTTTTACTCAAAAACAAAAACATCGATTTTTTGATTGACTAGCAAATCTAAAATTTGTTCTTTTTGGTCAGCCTAAGCTGAGCATTCAAATATATAGGTAAAATTTTCTTCCATCATCATCATCAGCAGCATCATAAGACGGCAAAAAAAAAATCCGATTTTCCGATCTCACTACTTTGATTTCTAAACTTTCTTCCGATCGGGTTAACTTTTTGGGTACTTTTAGAGTGCGTTGTTTTTACTGATCATAAAATGTACAGTGTAGTGTTTCAAGATGGCGGCTCAAGCGATAAGTCAGATGTGATAAGAGCTGTGATAAGTCAGTGTTGTACCAAAGTATTTCCAGTGTAAATCTGTTGCAAGCTTCAATTTCTGTCATTTATTTTTTTAACTCGGCAAATCAAACACATGATTTTCATCAAGGGGATTCTTTTTCTACATCCTTTGTGAAGGTTTAAAGCCGTTTGCTCAAGTTTTTGTTTATGTTGAATTTTCTGATACTTTTTATTGCTGCTTTTTAATAGTTTTTGCAATAAAAACATATTTTTCTTGTTTGCCTCCCCTTAGGATTGATGGTGTTATAATGTTATTGGAATTTGATAAAGTTTACAAAAGACTGGATGCAATCGTGCTTTTTTGGACTTGTTGGACGTGTTTGATATAAGGCAAATCACAAAAAATTGTTTGGTTCCCGTCATTTCTACTTTAAAAAGTGGGGGTCGTTCAGTCGGTCGGTCGAAAATATTTTTCTGTTAAGAAGCAGATACATCTTGTTGAAAGGGAATCTGTGCTGTGAGGATTGATCCGACCAAATTAAAAAATTAAGAAACCGTGGATAAACTGGTTTTCGGTTTACTCTCCATTAGCATGCGGCTCGCTACTTCGATTTGAAAACTTGTAAACACAGAGCGTGCAGAGGTCGACAGTGGAAATCCAGCAAAGCAGCGGAAAAGCTTTCCGACTCTCCAACTCTACCTGCTGACCGTAAATCAGGGTCGGTCAGATGACGGGAACCAAATGATGACATCACATCTCCTATTATTGGACTTGCAAAATTATGACAAATGGTCTTTGGAATTTGATCAATTATATTAATATTAATATATACAGTTCTTGTTGAAATTGATCAAACTATTTTTCAAGCAGTTCCGGACGCAGATTGTGTTTTTCTAACCTTGGCGCACGTTTTGACTGAATGATGGAATGGAATGACTGGCGATAACAAATTATACATACCGTGAGATTGGGTAACTTGCATCAGTGGAGGCTAACATGCATAGCCCTCAAATGAAAGACCTGGCTGGTCATTAAAATACAACTACGCAGCTCCGCTCACAGCTCTACTCTACCATTTTTGTTTTGATTTAACTTTGTATTTTAATGACCAGCCAGGTCTTTCATTTGAGGGCTATGCATGTTAGCTCTACTGATGCAAGTTACCCAATCTCACGGTATCTCTTATCAGACTTGCAGAAAGCGGACTGCAGAAAGTTATGAAAAATGGTTTCTAAAATTTAATGAATTATACCGTCAAGTTACACAACATGCACACTCTTGTCACCACTTGCACAGTCATAACAAACAGATCCATCTGGTCTTCATTTAACATTGTTTTAAAGTTTAAAAAACACTGCTAGTGCTTGGCACAGAAGAGAGGACTTCCAGTTGAAATTAATTGCTACTCCGCTGCCCTGTTGAATTTATTTATTATGGTCGTGTGTTTATTCTGCCAAGGCGATAAAGCGACCAAATTCATAGACCAATCAAAAGGGAGTTTAAAGCAAAACGGGGGGGAAATGAGCTTCCCTGCATAGTTATGAATTTTAAGTTTTGCTTTCGATTATCATTTGCGACCAGCAAAGTCTTCAAGATGGTTGTGTGCATGTTGTGTAACTTGACGGTACTAAACTACAAAATTTATTTACGCAGACTGGATGCAAATTATGTTTTTCTGACCTTGCCAAATTTTGGCTTTGACTGAATAGCAGTCAGTTTTTACGTACCTTGGCCTTGCAGACAACTGACAAATTGTTTCTGTAATTTGACCAAGTCTACTAAAATACAGTTCCTGTTGAAATGTTATAAATATGAACTACGTTTTGCAAAGTTTTTGATGCAAATTGTGTTTTTCTGGAGTTTGCGCTTTGTGACTTAAAGTTTGTAGCTTGTTAGTTTAAAGTGTTATTGGAGTTTTATCAAGTAAAACAAAAAGTACAGTTTCTATGTATATTCGATGGATATCTTTATTTTGGCTCTGAAGTTTTGGCAATTTTCTTATTTATTTCTAGATAACTCTTGGTCAGATATAGATATTGTCTACATCCAACAGAAAAAATGTATCATAAACTGACTGGAATGAAATTAACAAAAAGTTTAATTACACTATGTTTCTCTTTTATTTTATAGTAATGAACTATAGCTTAATTGTTTGATGTCATGGAAACAGTGCTACAATGCTAAATAGAAGTATACTTTGAGCTTCTCGTGGGGGGGGGTTGGAGGAGCTCTCAGGCTTGTTTTAAATAATTTTAAATCAAGTTATCAAATGTTTCACATTTTGTACATTTTTCAACATTTTTAGTCTACTCTGTTTCAGTACATCTCTTACATCTGTTAACCCACTTATTAAAGCTATCTAGCTAAGCTCTATTGGCTGACCTTCCAGCCTCGGCTGGTTTATTCCTTTTTAGAATAACATAAAATGTGAAAAAAGACCACCAAAATACCTTGATAAGAAATGATAATAGCATCACGAAACCACAAAACCCCATATATCTGACATTTGGAACTACCGCTAGAGTGAAGAGGGAGATGGCGAGTATGGAGTAAATGGCGAGTTCGGCGGGTGAAAGCGAGTCTGATATTCGACGAACGACACTGACGACAATGTCGACTTGTTTCTAATTCGCTCGCTACAACGTTTTGGTGTTTTTACCGTCTATAACAAAGTAAACGGCCATTTTCCACGGCATGCCCGCCTGTCGTTAGGATGTCAATTACCGATGTCCTCAAAAATATCAGGCTAGATACAATAATCTCGCTTTCATATAATCGTTTGTAGAATACAGATTCAGCTGAAAAAGCAACGGGACAAAAAAGATTGGAACAAGTTTAAAAGTATGTGCTTTTAATGAAGACGAAGAACAGTGAAACTATGAAAAATATAGAATTAAAAAAACAACTGTGTACAGTATGTGAAAATATCAACAAAAAATGAATATATCAGTCCAGCATTTTGCGATCAAGACTTGCAGTTCTTGCAAAAGAAAATTTTACGTCCATCAGTCACTCCTGCACAGAACTTATGCCACCAAGCCTCGCAATTTTTGCATGCGACCCAGGTTATCTGGTTTCCTCCCTCGTATTCATCTATTCTGCACATCTCGTCATCACACGGTGTTTCTGGTTCTGTCTCGTTTTCACTCTCATCTTCGTTTGCACTTTCAACTATTTCATCTTCGTTTTCACTCGCACTTTCAATTTCCCCTTCATTTTCACTTTCATCATCGCCATTCTCGTCATCACACGGTGTTTCTGGTTCCGTCTCGTTTTCGCTCTCATCTTCGTTCGCACTTTCAACTATCTCATCTACATTTCCAGTCGCACTTTCAATTTCCCCTTCGTTTTCCTTATTTTCATCATCGCCATTCTTTTTGATTTCAATACCAAAATCAACATCAGTATCATCCTTATCACCTTCCGTTCTCTTCTCCACAGGTTGTCGTTTGGAAAAGATTTCTTGAATCGTCTTTTGACCAGTTTTCCTTTTACGCTCAGCGACTGCTTCTTTGGCAGCTGTTTTTTGAGCTTTACGCTTCCGATCAGCTTTGTGACCCATTTTTTTCTTGTGCATGAACAGCTGGTGATACGACGGAAATGACAAGTCGCAAGATTTTCCATTCACTTTAAAGCGGCAAAAATGAAGTTTTGGAGGCGGGGCTTGTTTCGCGATTTCTTTTTCGTCAGCAATCAGCTTTTTCGCGGGCACGTTCGGGTGTACAATACGGCGATGGCGCTGCATTTCCGTTGGACTAGAAAACCACCAGTTGGGACACACTGTGCACCGGCCATGCTCCTGTTTTGGTCGTACGTATTTCTTACCACTGACTTTCATTTCGAGGTAAGTATCAAAGTGACCAGGGTGATTCTCCGATGGAGTCGGGTCAAAGAAGAATCCTCCTAGCTCTCTTTCAAATTCAAAAGCTTCGCAATCTTTTGGAGGATTTGCTTTGCACCAATCACACTCCATCCCTTGCGGCTTAAACATTTGACATTTCATTAGTGTGAAAGAATTAGATCTCCTATCAGCATGTTTGCAGAAGAAGGAGAATTCTTTTCTGGCTTGCTTGAGATTTTTGTCACCTTGGTCAAGCGCTGTCTTCGAGGCATACATCAGCGTCTCGACGATGTCATGATCGTGATAGGTCTCCTTTTCAACATCTCCTTTCTTCATAACAATTGGGATGACGGGATGACCATCGTATGAAAGATTTTCCCAATAAGTTGACAAAGTGTTGGCCGCATTTTCCAACATTTTAGCGGTTTTTCCATCTTTCTCATTCTGACTAAGGTTCTGCTTACAAGGCGGCTCATCCTCGTCAGGAAGACATGCAGAAATCGTAACTGTAGTCAAAGCATTGCTTAGTGGGGACCATGCATGCTCGATGGGGTTGTATGCAGAACGGCCTGCTGGATAGGTGACACATGAAAACCGGGTTAGCGATAAATCACGCCAAATTCTTCCCAAATACATAATATTAATGTAGTTTTTGGGACACATATCTGGACCGTTGTCACCAACCAATGTAATGAACGACTTTTCATTTTGGATTGAAGCTTGTAGTGTCGAGAGCAGATCGTTTGCATGAGCCTTTAAGTAAAAATTATTTACAGTGAGTTTCCCTGACTTGAATTGTCAAAAAGAATAAAAATTCGTTCAAGGTCTTTTAAAAGTTGAGATTGCCTGATAGACTTGCTCATTGATCAAAAGAATCTTTTGAGTAAAGGATAAATTTGAATTTATGTACTTAGTTTTAATGGTAAAAAGGAAATTCTAAGAATCATTTACGTTCTGATATAAAGTAAAATTATTGCATACCTCCATCGTCAAGCTTTGAAACATTGCGTTTCTGATGCAAACAACCAACGGACCGGTTCTCTTCACGTCTATATGTGATCGTCCAAGCTTGTCTACTTTTCTCTGAGGGTTGTCGTTTGATATCGTCTCTATCATTTCTTCCATCAGATTAGTAATAGTAGTATCATCATCCTAAAAATGATGAAAAGAGAAATTTAAAATTTGACGTTATTCTTTGAAGCAAAACAATTTTTAGTTTTTAGTCTGTTTGAACACATGTACACGTTCCAATAATAGGCACTGTTTATGTTCAGAAGCAGAAAAAATGATAATTCTTACATCATCAAATCGAGAGCATCCAAGTTCGTCAAAGTCTTCAGCTTCGAAATCTGGTTCAGGTGCGATTGAAGTCTGAAAATATAAAAAAAATATTATATTACAAAATTTAATAAAAATGTGGCCATGAGAATGATACTATAAGGAGTAAACAAAAAAACTTCATTAGAGTGATACTAACTTTTTCAGCAATGTCTTTTGGTGCAAGATCATCTGTGAGAAACATGTACCCACATGGAATTAACTTGTAACCAAGGGGGAAATCATGGTCATTGTATTTCACTTTTTCTTCTGTATCAAAATACTTGCGAATTTGATGGTATCTGAAAGAAATACAAGGGAATAAATAATATATCAACCTTTCATAAAAAAGCAAATAAGCCTAGACTCAATTCAGACAATAATATTCAATATTTTCTGGACTGAGAGATGAATTATGAATTTTATCACAAGATGATTACCTGGATACAGCTAGGGTGCCTACGTGCACCTTATTCATGGCATCAGCACTGATGACCGAAAAATCTTGATTATAGTTGGCGGCATGTTCGAGGTGAAGTAAGACTTGGGCGTGTACATAATGAGCATCTTCGTTGTCTTTGCGCAAAGAATTATCCTTCTTGGGCACTTTGCAGGCAACCAAACTTTGATATCTAAGAACGATAAGAGGATACCTGTTTTTTAAAAGCATAAGGTAAATTTTTGTGAGCTTCATTATGCTTAGCAAAATGCTTCAAAAGAGAGTACCGAGTTAAATAGGATTCTTTTAAAAAGTAAAGCGATGGTTATAGAAAGAACAATGGAATTCATGAAATACAAAAAATGAAATACACTCGACAAAAGTAGATAATAGTAGCTCTTCTTGCAAGTACACATACAAACCTATTCGAACTTTTTCTTCCCTTATGCGGCGCCACAAACATGTATCGGATGGTTCTGATCGATATACCGTAATCGGACAAACCAGGAACTGTCTTCAACAGGTGTTGACGGATATCTTTAACGCTGACACCACATGATTGAAAATTGTCATCTCTGCGTTTTTCCTGGGCCTTAAAACCATTCACTTTCAAGAATTCCGTAATCTTTTCTGGAATGATTGGAAATTTTGACACCGTTGATGGCCTTCCGAATTTTTTGTTTGGACCGTAAAAAACATCTTTAGATTCATTGTTGTTTACTAAAATAAATAATAATTGTTTGTATAAACTCGAACTCTCAAGGAGAATTTTGAAAAATCTTTCCGATCAAGGAGATTTTCGACTTAGAATAGAGAGTGCCTGAATTTTTATTGAAGGAGTAGTCGTTCAAGAAAAGTTTAAACTCGAGTTATAGAGGTTCCAGTTAAAAAGGTTTTACGGGTTAAACTTACGCTTTTCAGTTTCTTTACCACATTTTTCATGAGAAGATTTCTCCTCGTATACTTCAAAGTATACGTCAAGCAAGTCACTCGTATCACTTGTTTGATAAAAATTGACGATTACAGTTTTCTTATTTACTGTCACTGTGTATATGGGAAGTTCATTAACTAGCAGAGAAACTACAGCATTGGTGCAGCCCAATTCATCCAGAGTGACAATCGAAGAAAATTCCAAAAGTGAGGCAAGATGCATGACTCTGCTTGCCTTTATTTCAACATATTCTGGAAAACGATTTTCTAGACGTTCTTGCAAATTTTTGAGTCCCACATCCCAGGTAAGATTGAAATTATTTCGGCAAAAGAATCTAATCTTTTCTAGCTTAGCATCCTCATCTAATACCACTGCGGCGTTTCTTTGTTTCATTTGTGTTACTCTTTCGCCTTAGATTATATTTTATATTTTTCTCAGATATGAAGTTCTCAAGCTCCATGGACAAAACAGCTATCTCGTTGCATTTTGCTATCTTATTACAAAGGTTCACTTGTAACGTTGAAAGTCCAATCAAAGATCTTACATCGATCTTTTTCATATCCTCGATAACTTTAACAAGGGCTTCGATTTTATGATCAAACTCATTTAAAGTGCTGGAAAGTGTGGATTCCCGCTTGAGTACAATATTGTCTCTGTAATATGTAAGCTCAGGATGAATAGCTAAGTAAGATTTTGCTAGTGAGTTAACAATTTTATGAACTAGCTTTTGGTCTTGAATAGCGTCAGCAAACTCCAAGAATAACCCATCTTTTAACAAGTTCAAAAAATGTTCTATATCAGTCGTAGGTAAGATCCTAGGTGCCAACGTCTCAGAGATCAAGTTTACGTCAGTGGCTACATGAGATTGGGCACTTTTATCAGGTTTATCAGCAGATCGTTTATTGCTCTCTGAAACAGATTTTGATGATGAACCTTGTGATTTTTTGGGACCCATTTTTTCTTCCTCGATAGCCTTAGAATGTTTTTCAATTATTGCACTCACAGCATTTGAGTCATCTTTAATTTTACCCCATTCTTTTAAAGCTGCATTGTAGAAGTCTTGCTTTGCTGGATTTCCATCGCGGAAGTACCATTTCGCTTCGATAAACTTTTGAAATATTGTCTCTGCTTTCTTTTTGTAATATGTTTCTGACTGTGCAATGGCACCAAAAATTGTCCTTTGTTTCAAAGGCATATCAACGAATCAATGGTATCAAGAATTCATCAAACTGTAAAACATTCAAATTTCAAAACAAACAAAATCTCACACTTCTAATTCTCTTAATGTTTTTATGCGAGGGAAAAATTTCAACACTACAGCGACTTCTTTTTTTATTCGAGAAAAGCAAACAATGCAATGTCTTCTTTTTTTATTTCCGGTTTCAAGCACGAAGCGGCAAATAGAGGGGGATTCAAAAAAATTACTTTTTTTTGCAAGAGCACGTTGTATGACGTAATCTCTATAAAGTCCGGTCTTCACTCTGCAAAGCGAGCCTATTCTCTTTTGAGGACCAATCAAAACTCCGATCGAAAAGTTTGTTGCGATGTTTGTAGAGTGTAAACAAGGCCATATCAATGTTTACGCTTCTCAAGGCAGGAACGAAAGACCGTTTGGAAGCTTGAATATCAAAGTGGATGGAATAAAGACGTTTACAAGGACTATTGAATGTGGTTGTAATAAATTCAGGTTTTTATCGATTTTCGTGGATTTTAGGCGTTTGACGTTTTCAAGGTTGGGTGGGTGGGTCAGCAATTAAAACGTCAATTGACGTTCTTCTAACCTAGAATCGATTTGTGACTGACCCCTAACCTGTTTATTTTTGTAAATATTTTCTCTTGTCGTCCATTTTTTTGTTTTCCTTTTCAAGTTTTGCTCATCGAAAAGCGCGGCAACGTAGTGTCTTCTTTTTTAATTGAGATTGCCAGCGCTTTCGAATGTTTTGACGTTGCAATGTCTTCATTTTGAATATGGTGTTCGGATCGTTCGCGGACTGGAACCTTTTTTATATCAACTACTGGTGATATGTTTCTATTGATTTTGAATTAATGAGCTAACATGTTTCAATGAAATTTTGTGTGATCAAAGATAAAAGGTTTTTAAAAGAAGAAAGTCATTTTCAGAACTCTTCTTGCGCAAATTTTCTTATAAAAAACATTTTCTCTCGCGATCAGCCATTATTTACAAAAATCCCGAATTTCGTGATTTTTTTACTTGGTCTCGTTCAAAATCAGTTTGGTGTTGTTTTACTGCTCCGTTTATTTTAATTTTTGGAGAG
>NW_027103739.1:0-1712 GCF_902728285.1 Clytia hemisphaerica | reverse complement strand
TGCGTGGGGTGGTCGTGGGGGACTGCAACAACGTTTACCAGACGTCTGCGCTCGATGACGGATCGATCATCGGAACGGCTCGATGACGGATTGACAGTTACATCAATATGCCTTCTTACCTGTCTTTAAAAATATGAATAAAAGTAATCACGGAAAAGGACGTGAAAAAAAAAGACATAAGTGTGAGAACAGAGTAATCAAACTCGTTAGAAAAAGTATCATTAGAAGTCATAAAAAATCAACCTGAATAAATGCAATCGAAATTCCAGAGAACTTCATAATTCCCCAAACAACATTACATTACTATGTCAAACTTCCATCACATAAACTTTACAATTACGTCAGAGTAGACTACGCTCGCCACCGAAGAGGTTTATTTGGAAAGGGTAATTATATTTTATTGTTCGCTTCTTTTTTAAAGATTTGCCTGGTTGGAAAAGTATGAATTTCTTTGTACATATTTTACCTACCCCAAATATTTAGGAGGCTGAGTTTTAAACGAATGGACAAGTTGAAACAAACGATAAATGTATCAAGGTCTGTTTTATTTACCCCCTGGTGACTTAACAAAAGAGACTTAACTCGATGTTACAATCCAATTATTGAAAGTTTGTCTCGGCCTTTTTATAATGAGCGAGACATACGTTCTCTGATTACGCAATTTTGATATTGACATTTTCGAGGCATTTTGATGTAACTGATTGATATGTGATCGATGACGATGGATACTTAACAATCATCTGGATAGGAGATCGATTGAGGATCGATACTCAAGATTTTTTTAAGCTTAAGATTAGTTATCGATTATTTATCAATCTATCATCGATCTTTTATCGATCTTATCGACTCATACTCGATTTACTACGATCGATAACAAATCGATTAACGATGGATGACGAATCGATTAACAATCGATGACGAATCGAAGGAGTCCTCGAATCGATATACTTGATTGAAATACTAGCTCGATAATGGATCAATGAAGGATACGTTGAAGGATCGATACTCAAGACTTTTTAATGGCTGAATCTTCCATCAATCTCCTATCCGGTTCATTAAGTATTTCTGGACCTGCTACCTCCATGACAATCTCTTTACTAGCATTTCCTATAGATTGTTGGAGTCCTCCGCCTTTCTTGAAGTTCCTGAATCGTTTACCAGCGCTGCTCTTTTGAGATTTCAATGCACCATCTGGCTGTGTTTCAGTTTGATTCTTTTTGACTGGCTTCCCCATAACAATATTGTCTTTTCTTTTTATTTTAATTATAATCACTATCAAAAAAGTTTAGTCTTCAATTGAAAGGAAATCTTTAAGATCAAGCAGGTTGTCAACAACCGTGTGAAGAGAGTAAAAAGACAAAAATTGAGAGAACAGTTCCGTGAGATCGATCAATTTTAAATTGAGATTGATTGTCAGCAGCCTTTATGAAAATATGATTCTCACCATCTTAAAATTTAGATCTTGCATGATCTTTTTTTATATCCAACCATACTATTTTATTTACCCTCAATTCTTCTGTCAGGAGTAACTCACCAAAAATACTCATGCGACAAATATGAGATTAGAATGGTAGATATGAGACTAAAATGGTAGTAGAGCTGCAAGCGGAAACTGCGTAGTTCTTGCACTGTTACATCTCTGAAATTTTTATGTTTTGGTTGGTCAGGTATTTGGCATGACATTGCTATGCAGATTTACCTCCACTGATGCA